>NC_084743.1:4271168-4348668 GCF_033978785.1 Entelurus aequoreus
TGTTCAAACTGGGAAACTGTTATTTTTTGCAAATATTAGCCCATTTGGAACTTAATGCCTGCAACATGATTCAAAAAAGCTGGCACATGTGGCAAAAAAGACTGAGAGAGTTGAGGAATGCTCACCAAAGACTTATTCGGAACATCCCACAGGTGAGCGGGCTAATTGGGAACAGGCGGGTGCCATGATTGGGTATAAAAGCAGCTTCCATGAAATGCTCAGTCGTTCACAAACAAGGACGGGGTCGAGGGTCACCACTTTGTCAACAAATGCCCGGGCAAATTGTTGAAGAACAACATTTCTCAAGCAGCTATTGCAAGGAATTAAAGGATTTCACCGTCTACGCTCCGTAATATCATCAAAAGGTTCAGAGAATCTGGAGAAATCACTGCACGTAAGCCATGATATTACGCACCTTGGATCCCTCAGGCGGTACTGCATCAAAAAGCTACATCAGCGTGTAAAGGATATCACCACATGGGCTCAGGAACACTTCAGAAAACCACTGTCAGTAACTACAGTTGGTCCCTACTGGGGATGTCCGATAATGGCTTTTTGCCGATATCCGATATTCCGATATTGTCCAACTCTTTAATTACCGATACCGATATCAACCTATATATGCAGTCGTGGAATTAACACATTATTATGCCTAATTTGGACAACCAGGTATGGTGAAGATAAGGTACTTTTTAAAAAAATTAGTAAAATAAGATAAATAAATTAAAAACATTTTCTTGAATAAAAAAGAAAGTACAACAATATAAAAACAGTTACATAGAAACTAGTAATGAATGAAAATGAGTCAAATGAAGTGTTAAAGGTTAGTACTATTAGTGGAGCAGCAGCACGCACAATCATGTGTGCTTACGGACTGTATCCCTTGCAGACTGTATTGATATATATTGATATATAATGTAGGAAGCAGAATATTAATAACAGAAAGAAACAACCCTTTTGTGTGAATGAGTGTGAATGGGGGGAGGGAGGTTTTTTGGGTTGGTGCACTAATTGTAAGTGTATCTTGTGTTTTCTATGTTGATTTAATTTTAAAAAAAAAAAAAAAACGATACCGATAATAAAAAAAACGATACTGATAATTTCCGATATTACATTTTAACGCATATATCGGTCGATAATATCGGCATGCCGATATTATCGCGCATCTCTAGTCCCTACATCTGTAAGTGCAAGTTAAAACTCTACTATGCAAAGTCAAAGCTATTTATCAACAACACCCAGAAACGCCGCCGGCTTCGCTGGGCCCGAGCTCATCTAAGATGTACTGATACAAAGTGGAAAAGTGTTCTGTGGTCTGACGAGTCCACATTTCAAATTGTTTTTGGAAATTGTGGACGTCGTGTCCTCCGGACCGAAGAGGAAAAGAACCATCCGGATTGTTCTAGGGTGAAAGTGTAAAAGGCAGCATGTGTGATGGTATGGGGGTGTATTAGTGCCCGAGACATGGGTAACTTACACATGTGTGATGGTATGGGGGTGTATTAGTGCCCGAGACATGGGTAACTTACACATGTGTGATGGTATGGGGGTGTATTAGTGCCCGAGACATGGGTAACTTACACATGTGTGATGGTATGGGGGTGTATTAGTGCCCGAGACATGGGTAACTTACACATGTGTGATGGTATGGGGGTGTATTAGTGCCCGAGACATGGGTAACTTACACATGTGTGATGGTATGGGGGTGTATTAGTGCCCGAGACATGGGTAACTTACACATGTGTGATGGTATGGGGGTGTATTAGTGGCCAAGACATGGGTAACTTACACATGTGTGATGGTATGGGGGTGTATTAGTGCCCGAGACATGGGTAACTTACACATGTGTGATGGTATGGGGGTGTATTAGTGCCCGAGACATGGGTAACTTACACATGTGTGATGGTATGGGGGTGTATTAGTGCCCGAGACATGGGTAACTTACACATGTGTGATGGTATGGGGGTGTATTAGTGGCGGAGACATGGGTAACTTACACATATGTGATGGTATGGGGGTGTATTAGTGCCCGAGACATGGGTAACTTACACATGTGTGATGGTATGGGGGTGTATTAGTGCCCAAGACATGGGTAACTTACACATCTGTGATGGTATGGGGGTGTATTAGTGCCCAAGACATGGGTAACTTACACATCTGTGAAGGCACCATTAATGCTGAAAGGTACATACAGCTTTTGGAGCAACACATGTTGCCATCCAAGCAACGTTACCATGGACGCCCCTGCTTATTTCAGCAAGACAATGCCAAGCCACGTGTTACAACAACGTGGCTTCATAGTAAAATAGTGCGGGTACTAGACTGGCCTGCCTGTAGTCCAGACATTGAAAATATGAAGGCTAAAATATGAGAAGGGAGACTGTTGAACAACTTAAGCTGTACATCAAGCAAGAATGGGAAATAATTCCACGTCAAAAATGTGTCTCCTCAGTTCCCAAACCTTTACTGAGTGTTGTTAAAAGGAAAGGCCATGTAACACACTGGTAAAAATGCCCCTCTGACTACTTTTTTTTAAATGTGTTGCTGCCATTAAATTCTAAGTTCATGATTATTTGCATTCTCAGTGTGAACATGAACTATCTTGTCTTTGCAGTCTATTCAATTGAATAGAAGTTGAAAAGGATTTGCCAAATCATTGAATTTGACAACTTCACTGCTTTTTGGTTTTGTATTCTCCTGCTCCTTATTTTCCATTAATCATAAAAATGTCAATAATTATCGATATCGACCGATATATTAATAATATTTAAACAATTACTGCATAACAACAAAATAATTGCCATAGTTGAATAATAATAACAGGGCAAATGAATGTTACACAGACGTTATTTCCTGCCATTAAACCTGCAGAAAATAGTTCTCCTCAGGTTTCTCTATGTTTATTTTCACACTTTGCACTATTTTCTTACACTTTGTGAAGCATTTCTTACATATTCCTTCATGTTAAGAGCTTATTGTTAAATGTTCAATTTGATTTGACTATTTTGTTGACATTTTTTGAGTCTTTTCCACGCTTGTGTTGACATTTTCCTTTCTGCCTTGAGAGCTAGTCCTTATTTTCAACAGGTCATAAACAATATGAATAATTATCAATAGACGAGATTAGAGATGTCCGATAATATCGGTCTGCCGATATTATCGGCCGATAAATGCGTTAAAATGTAATATCGGGAATTATCGGTATCGTTTTTTTTATTATCAGTATCGTTTTTTGTTTGTTTGTTTGTTTTATTAAATCCACATAAAAAACACAAGATACACTTACAATTAGTGCACCAACCCAAAAAACCTCCCTCCCCCCATTTACACTCATTCACACAAAAGGGTTGTTTCTTTCTGTTATTAATATTCTGCTTCCTACATTATATATCAATATATATCAATACAGTCTGCAAGGGATACAGTCCGTAAGCACACATGATTGTGCGTGCTGCTGCTCCACTAATAGTACTAACCTTTAACAGTTAATTCTACACATTTTCATTAATTACTAGTTTCTATGTAACTGTTTTTATATGGTTTTATTTTCTTTTTTATTCAAGAAAATGTTTTTAATTTATTTATCTTATTTTATTTGATTCATTTTTTTAAAAAAGTACCTTATCTTCACCATACCTGGTTGTCCAAATTAGGCATAATAATGTCTTAATTCCACGACTGTATATATCGGTTGATATCGGTATCGGTAATTAAAGAGTTGGACAATATCGGCATATCGGATATCGGCAAAAAGCCATTATCGGACATCCCTAGACGAGATAAAACACTTACATCGTGATACAGTTTTAGACATATAGCCCAGCCCTAATAGTTTTTGTACGATAGTATCTAAAAGTTTGTTTTACTTCTCATAAGGCATGTTACGTGTTAAAATTGTGCTTATCTCGGGTGGGCAAATAATAATAATATAAGCCACTACTTTTTTTCTACACTTTGAACCCTGCGGCTTATAAAACAGTGCAGCTAATTTACGGATTTATCTTTGCTGATGGCCATAATAAAAATAGTTTTAAAAACAACCAAATACACATAGAAGGTGTTTTATTGTTTATGCAACGGCGCCATCTTTTGGACGAGTTTGCACACTGCAAGTGCTGCAGTGTCCTACCATTTAGTGCCGTTCAGTCTTCTAGCCGTCCATAGCGATTCTACCCATATGGATTCTTTTTTCATCACTCCCAACAACGTTTGTGAGTTTTACAATATAACTACAACAATTCTTACTCACTAAACCGTCCCGCGTGTGGCGTCTGTAGGAGTGCCTTCATGCACATTTCCACGCGCTATTGTAACGTGATGGCGCTAGCAATAGCTAATATGCTAACACGTTTACGAGTGTCCGTGTTAGTATTACTAACTTACGACGGCATTATTTTTGTGTTGTTTCACGTTCACAAATTCAGCAGTAAATTCACCAAAACGTCACCGCGGAGTTATTGAGTCTGTTTAGCTCAGGGGTGTCCAAAGTGCGGCCCGGGGGCCATTTGCGGCCCGCGGGTCATTTTTCAACGGCCCCCACGGCACATTCTAAAAATACGATGAAAAAAAATAAAATAAAATAAAAAGTGGTATAAAAGAGCAAACAGGTGGAATGTAACAAGAAAATGTTGCATTATTTACTCTAATAACTTTCTTTAAAAAATAATAATAAATCAAAATCAATGTCATTATGAATTATTGACCTATCCGAGGCTCCAATTACTTCACATTAAATATTCCACTTTGAGATATTTTGGGGGGAAAATGTTGCATCTTTTTTGGTTGCCATTTAAAAAACAAAGTTTTTTAAAGCAGGGCCTAAAACGAACAAACAAAAAACATAAACAACAATAAAACTTATAATTGACGGATAGATCTGAAGTTGATCTTGAGACTATTGTGGTCAAAGTTAAAAAAAAATGTTGGATTTATTGTTTTAAACTTTACTGAGCAGGAAGGACCCTTTTGGATCCCCAATAATTTTAGTGGGACTTTGTGTTTTTTAAGTGTCATCGCTCAAAAAAATAATCAATTAAAATCAATGTTGTTATGAGTTATTGACCTTTTTAAGACTCCAATTATTATATAATCTCAAATATTCCACTTTAAAATTTTATTGGGGGAAAATATTGCATATTTTGTGTTTTTTTCCATAAAAAAACACGGTTTTCCTTGACAAAAATGGCATACAACTTAAATATTTAAAAGCGTTTTATTGACAGATAGACCTAATGTTGATCTAGAGATTTAAACCTTGAATAATAATAATATTAATAATAATACTAAATAATGACACATTTGTAATATTTTTTTTGACCAAAACCTTTTGGGTTCCCGGGATCAAGTCCGAGTGGAGGCCTAAATGTATATTTTTCATACATATATTGTATTGGTTTTTAAAATAAAAAATATCAAAATGGCCCCCGCTTGCTTTGATTTTTCAGTGAGCGGCCCTCAGTGGGAAAAGTTTGGACACCCCTGGTTTAGCTGATAGGAGACTTCTGTTTTGTTTGATCGGCCGTTTTACTGCCCTGATACAGACACCGTTTGGAAACAATTAAGGTATGTGAATAAACATTTACAGAATATTTCTGTGTACATTTCCCAACGTATATATCTGCGACCGGTGCGGCTTATATATGTCAAATATTTTTTTACTTCTAAAATGTAGTCGGTGCGCTCTAGAGTCCAGAAAATACGGTCAATTAGTTTCAAAGTCCGACATTGATTTGAATGTTTTGGGTTACGAACATGTATTACTGTACGGTTTTAGGTGTATTCCTTGGTTCTAAAGGCCTTCACTAAATAGTCTGAGGAGCCAGGAGAAGATAAGTGACCTCAGGAGCCAAAGACCAGCATGGTGATAAAGATGAAGGAGCGTCTGGGAGGGTGTGAGGTAATCCTGCTACTGTATCGTATGACATCAGAGTACTAGATCTGTCAAGATGAAACAGGTCCTTCTTTACCCTGACGTCGTCTCACACCTCTATGTTCTATAGAGATAATATAGCACAGACTTTGTTGCCAAGGGTCAACTAGAAAAACCTGTAGAAAGCCATTTTGTGAAAAGGCGCAACAAAATGAATAGCAACTCAAAGATAAAGTTACTTCTCTCCATCTCAGAGACTATTAGTATGGTATACTGGCCCATACCATTATTAGCAATACAATACAATATCAAATTAATTATACACCAAAAAAATATCATATATCCAAGATTACCCAGAATTCCCGGTGACGGAACCAGATTTTTTTTTACATATATCCATATTTAAGTGTTACTTCTTTACTTCCATAGTCATACTACAAAACAGCTAGTGTTTTTCCAATTCAATTCTGCAAAGTAAAAGTTTGACTGTGTGTAAGGCCTTGAAGCTTTGGAATGCAAAGGGTAGACAAAACAACGAGGTAGGAGAGAACGGGGAGGGGGAGGCAGACCGAGTAGAGCCACGCATCTGGATGGGTTATGCAAGGCTGGTCTCATTATTGTCAAAGCTTTGAGAATAAACCACAAAATACCAACTACTGCCTGGTGATCAATTTAAACTTCAGCTTATGTGCCATAAAAAGAACTTGGGAGTGACCAGCAACTTAAAATCCCTGGGACGAAGAGCTGGTCAACGCAACACCGGTTATACAAGACAGTTTTCCCCACGGAAAACTGATCAACTGCCATTCCCACCCACCCTGGAGTGGGAATTCCCGGTTGTCCAAAGCCTCTTCCTGGAACGTTTTCACAGTCCACATTTTCCAACCGTTTTTGACCGTTGCACCTTCAAAACATTCTTCTTAATTGGGACACCAAAAAAAATGTTCGTAAAAATTTCCGGTTCAACCCAAATTCCACGAATTCCAATTCAAATTCAAACTGTTACTACGTGAACATTTTTCAACCACTTCGGAAAATTCCAACACCAACCTATTCATATCATCTAGGACAATTGTGGTATTATCTATATTTTCAAAATGTCAATTTTTTTCCGAAATTCTCACGTTGCTAGGAAATTTCCATTGAAATGAATGGGAACATTTCTAAAAATGTTTATACATTTTTAAACCTCAATCCGACCTTTCAACCATCGATCTACACTGTTCTCCCAAAATTCCCGGTTTTGCGGTAATTTTCTCCCCGTTGACAATGAATGGGAAATATACAATGGACTATATATCCCACATTTCCCATCCCATTTGAACAGTTCCAACATCCACACACTCCACTCACCCTGGAGTGGGAATTCCCGGTTGTCCAAAGCCTCTTCCTGGAACATTTTCCCAGTCCACATTTTTCAACCGTTTTTGACCATTCCACCTTCAAAACATTGTTCCTAATTGGACAGCAAAATATTTTTTCGTAAAAATTTCCGGTTTAACCCAAATTCCAGGAATTCAAATTCAAATTGTTACTACGTGAACATTTTTCAACCGCTTTGGAAAATTCCAACACCAACCTATTCATATCATCTAGGACAATTATGGTATTATCTATATTTTCAAAATGTCCAGTTTTTCCCGAAATTCTCACATTGCTAGGAAATTTCCATTGAAATGAATGGGAACATTTCTAAAAATGTTTATAAATTTTTAAACCTCAATCCGACCTTTCAACCATCGATCTACACTGTTCTTCGAACTCAAAAAAATGTTGTCCCTTTCCCAAAATTCCCGGTTTTACGGTAATTTTCTGCCCGTTGACAATGAATAGGAAATAAACAATCGACTATATATCCTACATTTCCCATTCCATTTGAACAGTTCCAACATCCACACACTCCACTCACCCTGGAGTGGGAATTCCCGGTTGTCCAAAGCCTCTTCCTGGAACATTTTCCCAGTCCACATTTTTCAACCGTTTTTGACCATTCCACCTTCAAAACATTCTTCCTAATTGGACAGCAAAATACTTTTTCGTAAAAATTTCCGGTTTAACCCAAATTCCAGGAATTCAAATTCAAATTGTTACTACGTGAACATTTTTCAACCGCTTTGGAAAATTCCAACACCAACCTATTCATATCATCTAGGACAATTGTGGTATTATCTATATCTTCAAAATGTCCAGTTTTTCCCAAAATTCTCACATTTGTAGGAAATTCCCATTGAAATGAATGGGAACATTTCTCAAATATTTTTTGCATTTTTTAAACCTCAATCCAACCTTTCAACCATCGATCTACACTGTTCTTCACATATGTCGAGCTCAAAACATGTTGTCCCTTTCCCCAAATTCCCGGTTTTACGGTAATTTTCTCCCCGTTGACAATGAATGGGAAATATACAATGGACTATATATCCTACATTTCCCATCCCATTTGAACAGTTCCAACATCCACACACTCCACTCACCCTGGAGTGGGAATTCCCGGTTGTCCAAATTTTCTTAATTGGGACACCAAAATATTTTTTTGTAAAAATTTCCGGTTTAACCCAAATTCTAAGAATTCAAATTCAAACTGTTACTTCGTGAACATTTTTCAACCGCTTCGGAAAATTCCAACACCAACTTATTCATATCATCTAGGACAATTGTGGTATTATGTATATTTTTTTAAATTCAAATTTTTCCAGATATTCTCACATTTCAAGAAATTTACCATTCAAATAAATTGTAACATTTCCCAAAATTTTCGAATTTTTTTAACCTGATTCCGACCTGTCAAGCATCCACCCACACTGTCCTTCACATATGTGGAGCGCAAAACAGGTTGTCATTTTCCCCAAAATTTCTGGTTTTCCAGTAATTTTCTCCCCTTACAAAACAGAGCGTAGGGGTTCATTTGCATCTAACAACTCCGCCTCCCAAAACTAGTTGTTTTGAAAGAGAGCCAAAAAGTGTCTCGAAGATGGTCGCAAAACTAAAGAACCATCAATACGTGTGAAGTAGACCACAAGAAGTGTTTTACATGTAGAAAAAAAACATAACATGACCCCTTCAATGTCCTGTTCTAAAGAATTGACCCGGAAACCAAGGTACCCCTTCAATGTCCTTTTCTTATGAATTGACCCAGGAACCAAGGTAACCCTTCAATGTCCTGTTCTGACGAACTGATCCAGGAACCAAGGTACTCCTTCAATGTCCTGTTCTGATGAATTGACCCAGAAACCAAGGTAACCCTTCAATGTCCTGTTCTGATGAACTGATCCAGGAACCAAGGTACCCCTTTAATGTCCTGTTCTGATTAATTGACCCAGAAACCAAGGTACCCCTTCAATGTCCTGTTCTGATGAACTGACCCAGGAACCAAGGTAACCCTTCAATGTCCTGTTCTGATGAACTGACCCAGGAAGCAAGGTAACCCTTCAATGTCCTGTTCTTATGAATTGACCCAGGAACCAAGGTAACCCTCCAATGTCCTGTTCTGATGAACTGACCCAGGAACCAAGGTAACCCTTCAATGTCCTGTTCTTATGAATTGACCCAGGAACCTAGGTAACCATTCAATGTCATGTTCTGATGAACTGTCCCAGAAACCAAGGTACCCCTTCAATGTCCTGTTCTGATGAACTGACCTAGGAACCAAGGTAACCCTTCAATGTCCTGTTCTGATGAATTGACCCAGAAACCAAGGTACCCCTTCAATATCCTGTTCTGATGAACTGACCCAGAAACCAAAGTAACCCTTCAATGTCCTGTTCTGATTAATTGACCCAGAAACCAAGATACCCCTTCAATGTCCTGTTCTGATGAATTGACCCAGAAACCAAGATACCCCTTCAATGTCCTGTTCTGATGAATTGACCCAGAAACCAAGATACCCCTTTAATGTCCTGTTCTGATGAATTGACCAAGAAACCAAGGTACCCCTTCAATATCCTGTTCTGATGAATTGACCAAGAAACCAAGGTACCCCTTCAAAGGTCCTGTTCTGATGAACTGACCCAGGAACCAAGATACCCGTTTAATGTCCTGTTCTAATGAATTGACCCAGAAACCAAGGTACCCCTTCAATGTCCTGTTCTGATGAACTGACCCAGGAACCAAGGTAACCCTTCAATGTCCTGTTCTTATGAATTGACCCAGAAACCAAGATACCCTTTAATGTCCTGTTCTGATGAATTGACCAAGAAACCAAGGTACCCCTTCAAAGGTCCTGTTCTGATGAACTGACCCAGAAACCAAGGTACCCCTTCAATATCCTGTTCTGATGAACTGACCCAGAAACCAAAGTAACCCTTCAATGTCCTGTTCTGATGAATTGACCCAGAAACCAAGATACCCCTTCAATGTCCTGTTCTGATGAATTGACCCAGAAACCAAGATACCCCTTTAATGTCCTGTTCTGATGAATTGACCAAGAAACCAAGGTACCCCTTCAATGTCCTGTTCTGATGAATTGACCAAGAAACCAAGGTACCCCTTCAAAGGTCCTGTTCTGATGAACTGACCCAGGAACCAAGGTAACCCTTCAATGTCCTGTTCTTATGAATTGACCCAGAAACCAAGATACCCCTTTAATGTCCTGTTCTGATGAATTGACCAAGAAACCAAGGTACCCCTTCAAAGGTCCTGTTCTGATGAACTGACCCAGGAACCAAGATACCCCTTTAATGTCCTGTTCTGATGATCTGACCAAGAAACCAAGGTAACCCTTCAAAGGTCCTGTTCTGATGAACTGACCCATGAACCAAGGTACCCTTTCAATGTCCTGTTCTTATGAATTGACCCAGAAACCAAGATACCCCTTCAATGTCCTGTTCTGATGAATTGACCAAGAAACCAAGGTACCCCTTCAATGTCCTGTTCTGATGAATTGACCAAGAAACCAAGGTACCCCTTCAAAGGTCCTGTTCTGATGAACTGACCCAGGAACCAAGGTAACCCTTCAATGTCCTGTTCTTATGAATTGACCCAGAAACCAAGATACCCCTTTAATGTCCTGTTCTGATGAATTGACCAAGAAACCAAGGTACCCCTTCAAAGGTCCTGTTCTGATGAACTGACCCAGGAACCAAGATACCCCTTTAATGTCCTGTTCTGATGATCTGACCAAGAAACCAAGGTAACCCTTCAAAGGTCCTGTTCTGATGAACTGACCCATGAACCAAGGTACCCTTTCAATGTCCTGTTCTTATGAATTGACCCAGAAACCAAGATACCCCTTCAATGTCCTGTTCTGATGAATTGACCAAGAAACCAAGGTACCCCTTCAATGTCCTGTTCTGATGAATTGACCAAGAAACCAAGGTACCCCTTCAAAGGTCCTGTTCTGATGAACTGACCCAGGAACCAAGGTAACCCTTCAATGTCCTGTTCTTATGAATTGACCCAGAAACCAAGATACCCCTTTAATGTCCTGTTCTGATGAATTGACCAAGAAACCAAGGTACCCCTTCAAAGGTCCTGTTCTGATGAACTGACCCAGGAACCAAGATACCCCTTTAATGTCCTGTTCTGATGATCTGACCAAGAAACCAAGGTAACCCTTCAAAGGTCCTGTTCTGATGAACTGACCCATGAACCAAGGTACCCTTTCAATGTCCTGTTCTTATGAATTGACCCAGAAACCAAGATACCCCTTCAATGTCCTGTTCTGATGAATTGACCAAGAAACCAAGGTACCCCTTTAATGTCCTGTTCTGATGAATTGACCAAGAAACCAAGGTACCCCTTCAAAGGTCCTGTTCTGATGAACTGACCCAGGAACCAAGATACCCCTTTAATGTCCTGTTCTGATGATCTGACCAAGAAACCAAGGTAACCCTTCAAAGGTCCTGTTCTGATGAACTGACCCATGAACCAAGGTACCCTTTCAATGTCCTGTTCTTATGAATTGACCCAGAAACCAAGATACCCCTTCAATGTCCTGTTCTGATGAATTGACCAAGAAACCAAGGTACCCCTTCAATGTCCTGTTCTGATGAATTGACCAAGAAACCAAGGTACCCCTTCAAAGGTCCTGTTCTGATGAACTGACCCAGGAACCAAGGTAACCCTTCAATGTCCTGTTCTTATGAATTGACCCAGAAACCAAGATACCCCTTTAATGTCCTGTTCTGATGAATTGACCAAGAAACCAAGGTACCCCTTCAAAGGTCCTGTTCTGATGAACTGACCCAGGAACCAAGATACCCCTTTAATGTCCTGTTCTGATGATCTGACCAAGAAACCAAGGTAACCCTTCAAAGGTCCTGTTCTGATGAACTGACCCATGAACCAAGGTACCCTTTCAATGTCCTGTTCTTATGAATTGACCCAGAAACCAAGATACCCCTTCAATGTCCTGTTCTGATGAATTGACCAAGAAACCAAGGTACCCCTTCAATGTCCTGTTCTGATGAATTGACCAAGAAACCAAGGTACCCCTTCAAAGGTCCTGTTCTGATGAACTGACCCAGGAACCAAGGTAACCCTTCAATGTCCTGTTCTTATGAATTGACCCAGAAACCAAGATACCCCTTTAATGTCCTGTTCTGATGAATTGACCAAGAAACCAAGGTACCCCTTCAAAGGTCCTGTTCTGATGAACTGACCCAGGAACCAAGATACCCCTTTAATGTCCTGTTCTGATGATCTGACCAAGAAACCAAGGTAACCCTTCAAAGGTCCTGTTCTGATGAACTGACCCATGAACCAAGGTACCCTTTCAATGTCCTGTTCTTATGAATTGACCCAGAAACCAAGATACCCCTTCAATGTCCTGTTCTGATGAATTGACCAAGAAACCAAGGTACCCCTTCAATGTCCTGTTCTGATGAATTGACCAAGAAACCAAGGTACCCCTTCAAAGGTCCTGTTCTGATGAACTGACCCAGGAACCAAGGTAACCCTTCAATGTCCTGTTCTTATGAATTGACCCAGAAACCAAGATACCCCTTTAATGTCCTGTTCTGATGAATTGACCAAGAAACCAAGGTACCCCTTCAAAGGTCCTGTTCTGATGAACTGACCCAGGAACCAAGATACCCCTTTAATGTCCTGTTCTGATGATCTGACCAAGAAACCAAGGTAACCCTTCAAAGGTCCTGTTCTGATGAACTGACCCATGAACCAAGGTACCCTTTCAATGTCCTGTTCTTATGAATTGACCCAGAAACCAAGATACCCCTTCAATGTCCTGTTCTGATGAATTGACCAAGAAACCAAGGTACCCCTTCAATGTCCTGTTCTGATGAATTGACCAAGAAACCAAGGTACCCCTTCAAAGGTCCTGTTCTGATGAACTGACCCAGGAACCAAGGTAACCCTTCAATGTCCTGTTCTTATGAATTGACCCAGAAACCAAGATACCCCTTTAATGTCCTGTTCTGATGAATTGACCAAGAAACCAAGGTACCCCTTCAAAGGTCCTGTTCTGATGAACTGACCCAGGAACCAAGATACCCCTTTAATGTCCTGTTCTGATGATCTGACCAAGAAACCAAGGTAACCCTTCAAAGGTCCTGTTCTGATGAACTGACCCATGAACCAAGGTACCCTTTCAATGTCCTGTTCTTATGAATTGACCCAGAAACCAAGATACCCCTTCAATGTCCTGTTCTGATGAATTGACCAAGAAACCAAGGTACCCCTTCAATGTCCTGTTCTGATGAATTGACCAAGAAACCAAGGTACCCCTTCAAAGGTCCTGTTCTGATGAACTGACCCAGGAACCAAGGTAACCCTTCAATGTCCTGTTCTTATGAATTGACCCAGAAACCAAGATACCCCTTTAATGTCCTGTTCTGATGAATTGACCAAGAAACCAAGGTACCCCTTCAAAGGTCCTGTTCTGATGAACTGACCCAGGAACCAAGATACCCCTTTAATGTCCTGTTCTGATGATCTGACCAAGAAACCAAGGTAACCCTTCAAAGGTCCTGTTCTGATGAACTGACCCATGAACCAAGGTACCCTTTCAATGTCCTGTTCTTATGAATTGACCCAGAAACCAAGATACCCCTTCAATGTCCTGTTCTGATGAATTGACCAAGAAACCAAGGTACCCCTTCAATGTCCTGTTCTGATGAATTGACCAAGAAACCAAGGTACCCCTTCAAAGGTCCTGTTCTGATGAACTGACCCAGGAACCAAGGTAACCCTTCAATGTCCTGTTCTTATGAATTGACCCAGAAACCAAGATACCCCTTTAATGTCCTGTTCTGATGAATTGACCAAGAAACCAAGGTACCCCTTCAAAGGTCCTGTTCTGATGAACTGACCCAGGAACCAAGATACCCCTTTAATGTCCTGTTCTGATGATCTGACCCAGAAACCAAAGTAACCCTTCAATGTCCTGTTCTGATGAATTGACCCAGAAACCAAGATACCCCTTCAATGTCCTGTTCTGATGAATTGACCCAGAAACCAAGATACCCCTTTAATGTCCTGTTCTGATGAATTGACCAAGAAACCAAGGTACTCCTTCAATGTCCTGTTCTGATGAATTGACCAAGAAACCAAGGTACCCCTTCAAAGGTCCTGTTCTGATGAACTGACCCAGGAACCAAGGTAACCCTTCAATGTCCTGTTCTTATGAATTGACCCAGAAACCAAGGTACCCCTTTAATGTCCTGTTCTGATGAATTGACCAAGAAACCAAGGTACCCCTTCAAAGGTCCTGTTCTGATGAACTGACCCAGGAACCAAGATACCCCTTTAATGTCCTGTTCTGATGATCTGACCAAGAAACCAAGGTAACCCTTCAAAGGTCCTGTTCTGATGAACTGACCCATGAACCAAGGTACCCTTTCAATGTCCTGTTCTTATGAATTGACCCAGAAACCAAGATACCCCTTCAATGTCCTGTTCTTATGAATTGACCCAGAAACCAAGATACCCCTTTAATGACCTGTTCTGATGAATTGACCAAGAAACCAAGGTACCCCTTCAAAGGTCCTGTTCTGATGAACTGACCCAGAAACCAAGGTACCCCTTCAATATCCTGTTCTGATGAACTGACCCAGAAACCAAAGTAACCCTTCAATGTCCTGTTCTGATGAATTGACCCAGAAACCAAGATACCCCTTCAATGTCCTGTTCTGATGAATTGACCAAGAAACCAAGGTACCCCTTTAATGTCCTGTTCTGATGAATTGACCAAGAAACCAAGGTACCCCTTCAAAGGTCCTGTTCTGATGAACTGACCCAGGAACCAAGGTAACCCTTCAATGTCCTGTTCTTATGAATTGACCCAGAAACCAAGATACCCCTTTAATGTCCTGTTCTGATGAATTGACCAAGAAACCAAGGTACCCCTTCAAAGGTCCTGTTCTGATGAACTGACCCAGGAACCAAGATACCCCTTCAATGTCATGTTCTTATGAATTGACCCAGAAACCACTTTTATTTATCAGTTATTCCAGAACATTTAGTATTTCAACTCCTGGATCAAAACGTGAATTGTTGCAGGTGTCAAGTCAAACAGCGTTCAAGGTGAAAGGAAAGCAATTTATGACAGTTCTTCCCTGTAATCCCTAAACACTTTGGTTAAAGTGCACTTACTGTCTGAACGTATGAGCTCAGATGAAGTACGCCAAGGGCCGGCCTTGATTTATGCCGCCATTATATTCCCCTATTAGTCAAAGACTTCAGGACTGAGATGGATTTTCTAACAAAGAAACGTGGCAAAGTGGGTCAAGTTCTGACTCTTCAAGGTGGCAAAGGCTTTGCTTCAGACAATAGTCGACTTTTCTACACAATAAGTAGATTTCGGAGGAAAGCGTAAGATCGTGTGCGCACCTTATAAAGCGCCGTGCTCTTGAGATACATGAAGTACAGACGGCCGGTTGAGCGTGGGCCGGTAACCATGGCAACAGCCTTTGGCTCCTAGACTGAGGGGGGTGGGGGGAACAGAACCGGAACGCTATTAACGTCTGTCATTTTCATCAAAATATGTCGTTTGTATTTGATCCGTCTGATCTCTGATGATTATTCCCGTTAAAACCGTAGTCTACGTGTGTGTTCTTGTATTTCCACCCTTCTTCAGACATGAAGGAAAAGTATCTTCCATATGAGGAGGTGTGAAGAAGTGATGACATAAATCAATAACATTGCATCTAATAGACAATGTCTCATTTGTGGTGATATCTATCAAAATGAGGGTGGTCCCAAAAAGGAGGGATTTTTGTCTCCTTTAAAAGTGCTCCCCCTCTGGTCAACATATGAAATAACAAGTGTGTAAAAAATTTGAAGTGCTCCCCCTCTGGCCAACGTATGAAATAACAAGTGTGTGTAAGAAATCGAAATGCACCCCCTTTAGCAAAAATGTATTTAAAAAAATAAAAATAACTAAAATGTATGTAGAGACATACTGTAAAAACAAAAAATAAAAACATTTATTAATTAATTAAAAATTAAATTAATTAAAGAAAAAAAATCCTCACAATGTGTCGACTTTTTTCTTATAAAATTGGGAACAATATCTCATATTCTCTGTGTTTCTGTAATATTGCAACATTTTCTCGTAAAATTCTTACTTTTTTTTAATGTAAAATGATTACTTTTTAACGCAAAATGGTGACATTTGTCATATATATTTCGGACTTTTATCACCATATTGCCAATTTTTTTTGTTGTCCTTGTAAAATAGTGCCATTTTTTGAGTAAAATTATGCCAAGAAAAATTACGATTATTATTACAATATTGCCAAAATGTTAAAGTTTTCATATAAAATTGTGACTTTTGTCAAGTAAAATGACGACTCTTTTCATATAATTGCCAACATTTTAAGCTTTTCTTGTAAAATTGCGACTGTTATCGAGTAAAATTCCAACTTTTATCATAAAATTGCACAAATGTTCAGTTTTTCTTGCAAAACTTTGACTTGCATTGAGTACAATTATGACTTATATTATAATACTGCAAACATTCTAAGTTTTTCTTGTGAAATTCCAACTCATTTTTCACAACAAACTTGCTTATATTTGCATAGTATGTATATATTATTAATGTTGTAAATACACTTCTTTATATATCTAGAAAGGTTGGTCGGAAAGAGGGAGGCATTTTTCGGAGGTCTCATACAAGAACGTGCGTGTGTGTGTGTGTGTGTGTGTGTGTGTGTGTGTGTGTGTGTGTGTGTGTGTGTGTGTGTGTGTGTGTGTGTGTGTGTGTGTGTGTGTGTGTGTGTGTGTGTGTGTGTGTGTGGGGTAGTTGTATTAAAACATCACCCACACACCCGCCCTTTTTTTTAAAGCATACGGCGACGTACTAATTTCCCAGACGCATCACAATGTTCACTTCCTCTTCAACAACAACAACAAGACTACAAAACACGGCAGACTTGATGAGAGACAACAAAAACTACATTGGGACAAATGATGATCCAGAAACTTCTATTTTTGAGGCTGAATATAAGGAGGATGACCTGCAAGTTTTAGAAGCTGTGTGCTAAACAGATGCAGAAACACTAAGCATCATGTAGCAGTATTGCTAGGTGCTGAACAACAAATACAAACGTAATAAAACAATCACTTACAGTACAACGTCTGCTGTTACTGGGGTAAAGACTGATGGGATGTTTATATCTTCCCCTTAGCATCAACAATTCATCACAATCTTCACACAGGTTTAAAATAGGGTGCCGCAAACGAGCGTCTTTTCGTGTCTTTCTGGCCATCTCAGGGTCTAAGTTGGATGTCAAAGTTATAATAATAATAATAGATTTTATTTGTAAAAAGCGCTTTACATTGAGCAAATAATCTCAAAGTTCTACAGTGTATTAAAAAAATAAAATAAAAAGATAATTAAAAAAAAGTAAAAATAAAAACTAGAACAGCCTAATAGCTAGAACTAGTATGCATATATCTAAAAAAAAGGCCTTTTTAAAAAGGGCTTTTAAGCCTTTTTTAAAAGCATCCACAGTCTGTGGTGCCCTCAGGTGGTCAGGGAGAGTGTTCCACAGACTGCGAGCGGCGGAGCAGAAAGCCCGGTCTCCCACTGTTCGTAGCTTTGTCCTCGGAGGTTGGCCAACTTGAGGGGTTTATGTCCACAGCCTTCTACTATCCAGGTGAGAGGCATGATTTATCATCCAGAATTAACTTTCACCAACTCAGAGGCCATGCAGCAGCTCAACATGTCAACGTAGCAGCATGAGCTAGTTAGCTCTCTGTGACGATAAAGGTGAAGTTGTGATCACGGCGCCGCTAAAATTAGTCAGCCTGCGTTAGCCCTTATAATAACAATATTGCTAATACTTGGGGTTTCTCATTGTATCCCATTGGGTTGAGTTTTTTCTTGCCATGATGTGGGATCCGAGCCAAGAATGTCATTGTGGGTTGTGCAGCCCTTTGAGACACTCAGGATTAAGGGCTATATAAATAAACTTTCATTGATTGATTGATGTTTTTTTTATAGGGCGCATTAGAATACTCTGCATTGTTGGCAACCTTGTATTTGCCATATTTTAGGATTTAGAATGCATAAAATAAGAAAAACATCAGTGTTCTTGTCTTACATAAGATTGTGAATGATAGGCAAAGTTCCACTCCCACACTAATTTCCTGTGTGACCGTCTTGCCACACCAGAAGTGCACGGGTGTTGAGACACAAGCAACAGAGACGGACAAAGAAAAGTGCGTAGTGAACTAGATGAGGTGTGAAAGCTCCAATGCTGAAGTTGAACTAAAATGCTGACAGAATGTAGTAGGAATGTAAGAATAGTTTGAATGTTGAAGAGTTTGAATTTCCAGGAAAACCGCAATTTGGTTTGGAACTTGGGAAAGTGTTAGTTTGAATGTCCAGGATAAGTGGAATGTGTTGATGTTGGAATGGTTCGAAAAGGTTGTAAAATGTGGGAATTGTGCAACAAGGAAAAATGTCCCATTCATTTCAAGGGTAAAATTCCTGGAAATTTGGGAATTTTAGGAAAAGTGGCATTATTTGGAAAATTATTAGAAGCATGAATGTCCTGAGTGAGCTGAATTGGTTGGTGTTGGAATTGTTTAAAACGGGCAAGAAATGTTGAAATAGTAAATGGTATTAGGGAATTTCGGGAAAACCGGGAATTTTTTTGAAAATGTTGAAAAAAAACCGAATGGTCTTAATGAGTGGAAATGGTTGGTGTTGGGATTTTTCAAATCGGTCGAGAAATGTTGAAGTAGTAACATGTTGAATTGAGAAATGGTATTACGGAATTCCTGGAATTTGGAGAACACTGGGAATTTTTTTGAAAATGTTAAAAAACCTGAATGGTCTGAATGTGTGGAAATGGTTGGTGGTGGAATTTTTCAAATCGGTCGAGAAATGTTGAAGTAGTAACATGTTGAATTGAGAAATGGGATTACTGAACTCCTGGAATTTCGAGAAAAATGGGAATTTTTCCAGTTCAAAATTCAACTTCGTCTTTTGTCCTAATTAAGAGGAATGTTTGGATGGTGGATCGGTTATAAATGCATAGAAAACTGTGGGAGGAGTAGTCGCCAGAAAAAAGGGTGGAAATAGGGCTCTGGAAAACAAGGAATTCTGGAAAATCCTGGAATTTTTTTGAACTTGAAAAAAAGAGTAGTTTAAATTTCCTGGATGGTGGAATGTGTTGAAGGTGGAATGGTTGGAATGGGTTGAAAAACGTGGAAATGGGGGAAGTTTGAAAAATGGCCAATTTATTTTGAATGGGAAAAATGTCCCGGAAAACCTGGAATTCTGGGAAATATGGGAATTTGTCAAGGGAAAGCCTGCGATTCCCGAATAGGCTGAACAGTTTGAAGTTGGAACACTTTGAATCGGGTGAGAAATGTTAAAGTAGTAACATGTTGAATTGAGAAATGGTATTATAGAATTCCTGGAATTTCGAGAAAATTGTGAATTTTTTTGAAAATGTTACAAAACTTAAATGGTCTGAATGAGTGGAAATGGTTGGTGTTGGAACTTCTCAAATCGGTTGAGAAATGTTGAAGTAGTAACATGTTGAATTGAGAAATGGTATTACGGAATTCCTGGAATTTCGAGAAAATTGCAAATTTTTTTGAAAATGTTACAAAACTTAAATGGTCTGAATGAGTGGAAATGGTTGGTGTTGGAACTTCTCAAATCGGTCGAGAAATGTTGAAGTAGTAACATGTTGAATTGAGAAATGGTATTACGGAATTCCTGGAATTTCAAAAAATTGCGAATTTTTTTGAAAATGTTACAAAACTTAAATGGTCTGAATGAGTGGAAATGGTTGGTGTTGGAACTTCTAGAATCGGTTGAGAAATGTTGAAGTAGTAACATGTTGAATTGAGAAATGGTATTACGGAATTCCTGGAATTTCGAGAAAAATGGGAATTTTTCCAGTTCAAATATCAACTTCGTTTTTTGTCCTGATGAAGAGGAACGTTTGGCCGCTGGATCGGTTGAAATGCGTAGAAAAACTTGGGAGGAGTAGTCGCCAGAAAAAAGGGTGGAAATAGGGCTCTGGAAAACAAGGAATTCTGGAAAATCCTGGAATTTTTTTTAACTTGGAAAAAAAGATGGATTGAATTTCCTGGATGGTGGAATGTGTTGAAGGTGGAATGGTTGAAATAGGTTAAAAAATGTGGAAATGGGCGAAGTTTGAAAAATGGCCAATTCATTTTGAATGGGAAAAATGTCCCGGAAAACCTGGAATTGTGGGAAATCTGGGAATTTTTCAAGGGAAACTCCGCGATTCCCGAATAGGCCGAACAGTTTGAAGTTGGAACGCTTTGAATCGGGTGAAAAATGTGGAGGGTAGAGCGCGGCAAAATCTGGAGAAGAAGAATAAATGTGTGAATGTTTTGGAGCATTCGCACAATGGCAAGGCCAGCCATCAAAGTGTGGGTCACATGACAAGACCGGAGCCACCGGCATCTGCCGCCCTCGCCGGCCAAGTCATCACCGGAGAAAGTGGCGTTCCAAAAGCCGCCAGCAGCCCGCCCAGGCAGAGCAATTATGTTGAGTAAATATTTGCATATATATTGTTAGGTGGAAGAGAATCTGGAAATGAAGATATGTCATGTTGTAAATGTACGCATCTTCCAAATAAACCATTTTGATAGTATTCTAAACTTAAAAACTTGTTAAAAGTTTTTTTTTTTTTTTAAATAATCATAATTATGAGTTACTTAAACACAAAATACAATTACCGTATTTTCTGGACCATTTTACAGAATATTTCTGTGTAAATTACTCATTTAACAACATATATATCTGCAGTTTATAGCCCGGGGCGGCTAATATATGGAGAAAAAACATTTTCTTCTTGTAAAATTTACTGGGTGCGGCTTATATACCGGTGCGCTTTGTAAAATGAAAAATACGGTAATCTTCCACCAAATTGGAAAAACATGTTATTTTGTAGACTAACAGACACTACATTGCTTCATTTGGAAACAATTAAGGTATGAAAATAAACATTTACAGAATATTTCTCTGCAAATAACTCATTCAACAACATATATATCTGCGGCTTATAGTCCGGGGCGGCTAATATATGGAGAAAAAAAAATTTTTCTTGTAAAATTTAGTGGGTGCGGCTTATATACCGGTGCGCTTTTTAATCTGGAAAATACGGTAATCTTCCACCAAATGGGAAAAACATGTTATTTTGTAGACTAACAGATACTACATTGCTTCATTTGGAAACAATTAAGGTATGTAAATAAACATTTACAGAATATTTCTCTGCAAATAACTCATTTAACAACATATATATCTGCGGCTTATAGTCCGGGGCAGCTAATATATTGATGAAAACATTTTTTATTGTCAAATTTAGTGGGTGTGGCTTATATACCAGTGCGCTTTGTAAAATGAAAAATACGGTAATCTTCCACCAAATTGGAAAAACATGTTATTTTGTAGACTAACAGACACTACATTGCTTAATTTGGAAACAATTAAGGTATGTAAATAAACATTTACAGAATATTTCTGTGTAAATAACTCATTTAACAACATATATATCTGCGGCTTATAGTCCGGGGCAGCTAATGGAAATTTTTTTTTTTTTTGTCAAATTTAGTGGGTGTGGCTTATATACCAGTGCGCTTTGTAAAATGAAAAATACGGTAATCTTCCACCAAATTGGAAAAACATGTTATTTTGTAGACTAACAGACACTACATTGCTTAATTTGGAAACAATTAAGGTATGTAAATAAACATTTACAGAATATTTCTGTGTAAATAACTCATTTAACAACATATATATCTGCGGCTTATAGTCCGGGGCAGCTAATGGAATTTTTTTTTTTTTTTGTCAAATTTAGTGGGTGTGGCTTATATACCAGTGCGCTTTGTAAAATGAAAAATACAATAATCTTCCACCAAATTGGAAAAACATTTTATTTTGTAGACTAACAGATACTACATTGCTTAATTTGGAAACAATTAAGGTATGTAAATAAACATTTACAGAATATTTCTCTGCAAATAACTCATTTAACAACATATATATCTGCGGTTTATAGTCCGGGGCGGCTAATATATGGAAAAAAAACATTTTTTTATTGTCAAATTTAGTGGGTGCGGCTTATATGCCGGTGCGCTTTTTAATCTGGAAAATACGGTAATCTTCCACCAAATGGGAAAAACATGTTATTTTGTAGACTAACAGATACTACATTGCTTCATTTGGAAACAATTAAGTTATGTAAATACACATTTACAGAATATTTATCTGTAAATAACTCATTTAACAACACATATACATATATATACATATATATATATATATATATATATATATATATATATATATATATATATATATATATATATATATATATATATATATATATATATATATATATCTGCGTCTTATAGTCCGGGGCGGCTAATATATGGAAAAACTGATTTTTTTTGGGGTAAAATTTAGTGGGTGCGGCTTATATACCGTTGCGCTCTATAGTCTGGAAAATATGGTAATTACGTTAAAAACATATTTAGAAGGTCGTAAACAAGTGTTTTATGCGACTTTGGGTACTTAGAAAAGCGCTATATAAATCCCAGGTATTATTATTATTATTATTATTATTATGCTTTAACTATGTAAGAATAATTATGTATAAATTATCACACAACTCTTATGCTTAAAGGCCGTTGTTATAGTTATTATCAATTGCGCTGAAATTGTACTTTTCCATCTGTGCAAAGGGACAACTTGCAATACAAAGATTGCGAGTCGTCTCGTATCAGCGTTTGCGTCCGGACCCGGCCTGCTGACTGCCAGGGGCGAACATCGAGTGCCGTGACGCAGACAAAGCAGAGACAGGGCGATATCACGAGTGTCAGCGCATTTCTATTTCTGAATAATCATATATTGTGTCTAACTGGGGCTGCTGAAATGACCCCCAGTTCCTTCAGAAGCAGCCTCAGTGATGTAACCAGGGAGCTCCCAAATAAATAGAGGAGCACGTGGGCTGTGCCTTAGAGCGTAGGTTGGAACTGTAACTAAGAGTACAGCCCAATACGTCTCCTCATTGAGCAAAATTGATTCCTGTCTCTGCATGATTCCTTGCTTCTTGTCTGTTTAATAGATTAAGTTAAAGTTAAAGTACCAATGATTGTGATGTCGTCAGTGTTTGAACCCGACAAATACTGGAGCCTACTCCAGCTGACTTGGGCCTGGCAGCCAATCAGAGCACTGAAGGGATTGTGCAGGACAAACATATTAATAATACTGGGTTAGCTTAGTTGTCTAAGCCCATTTTCTGCACAGTTAGCACAGGACAATCATTCGAAATTCAACCAGTTTCCTGGTATTCACACTCCCACGTGGCTGCTTCTTGGGGGCATTTCTCTTAACTACCTTTTTCCTGGCGCCGGGTTAAATGAAGGGTCAATTAATTTCCTACCCAGGAAGCCCTGCATAATTTGTTAAAATAGCCTTTTATCTGATTAATGAGGGGCGCACATCCGGGAAGAAAAGGAATGATGCCAGATGTCAAACAGGAAGCAATTAAATACGCTGCATATTATAGAATTATCATACTTTTTCCGTATTAATGCACCTGCAATGTAATGATAATCAGGATAAGATGAATATTTGTTGTTTACAGTATGACAGTTTGGCACAATCATGATGGGGCAAGTGTACAAAAAAAAAAAAAAAAGGATTATCTGTGGAAGCGTGTTTATATATTTTAGCGAGCTCAAGCACTCAATTTAATGGCGCCGCATCATTCTGTGCAGGAAAAGGTCAAACTGAGCTCTCAATACCAGCGACTAAAAACACAAAAAGGTAACTTTGGCAACAACAAGATCTATTTACATGTTCTCATCCATGTGGACAAAAATGTATATCCCGATACAGACGTAATATGTATCACAATATAGTGGTTTTCTTAATATATATATTAGGGATGTCCGATAATGGCTTTTTGCCGATATCCGATATTCCGATATTGTCCAACCGATACCGATATCAACCGATATATGCAGTCGTGGAATTAACACATTATTATGCCTAATTTGGACAACCAGGTATGGTGAAGATAAGGTACTTTTTTTTAAAAATTAGTAAAATAAGATAAATAAATTAAAAACATTTTCTTGAATAAAAAAGAAAGTACAACAATATAAAAACAGTTACATATCCAATCCAATCCAATTCCCTTTTTTTATATAGCACATTTACACAGCAAGAACGTTTCCAAAGTGCTGCACAGCCATGTTAAAAACAATATTAAAAACAATATTATGCTACACCAATGACTGAATAAAAACAAAGAATAAATGAATAGAAAACCAATACAGAGACAATATAAAAAATAAATATGATTAAAAACGATTTTAAAGGGTAAAACCAATTAAAACAGTAAAATAGACATCAAAATGTATAACCCTAACCCTAACCACACAGGACAACAGAGGACAGAAAACCACACAACTCACGTAGTGTTAAAAGCCAAAGAATAAAAGTGGGTCTTAAGACGAAACATAGAAACTAGTAATGAATGAAAATGAGTAAAATTAACTGTTAAAGGTTAGTACTATTAGTGGAGCAGCAGCACGCACAATCATGTGTGCTTACAGACTGTATCCCTTGCAGACTGTATTGATATATATTGATGTATAACGTAGGAACCGGAATATTAATAACAGAAAGAAACTACCCTTTTGTGTGAATGATTGTAAATGGGGGAGGTTTTTTGGGTTGGTGCACTAATTGTAAGTGTATCTTGTGTTTTTTATGTTGATTTAAAAAAAAAAAAAAAAAAAAAAAAAAAAGATACTGATAATAAAAAAACCGATACCGATAATTTCCGATATAATAATAATAATAATAATAATAATGATACCTGGGATTTATATAGCGCTTTTCTAAGTACCCAAAGTCGCTTTACATGTTAAAAACCCATCATTCATTCACACCTGGTGGTGGTAAGCTACTTTCGTAGCCACAGCTGCCCTGGGGTAGACTGACGGAAGCGTGGCTGCCAATTTGCGCCTCCGGCCCCTCCGACCACCACCTGTCATTCATTCAACATTCATTCACCGGTGTGAGCGGCACCGGGGGCAAAGGGTGAAGTGTCCTGCCCAAGGACACAACGGCATGGTAAGAGGCGGGGAGCGAACCTGCAACCCCCAGGTTTCTGACACGGGCGCTCTACCCACTACGCCATGCCGCCCCGATATTACATTTTAACGCATATATCGGCCGATAATATCGGCAGGCCGATATTATCGGACATCCCTAGTTTTTACCTGCTTGAATACATCAAAATGAACAATGAAATGTATGAAGAGTTTGAGTCTGTTTGAATTCCACCTCAATCCAGTCCAGCCCACATATTTAGGTGAGTAGAAGCATTTTATTCTTCTCCGGTGTGTCAGACATGCCCCGAGGTTAAATGAGAGCAGGAAGCGCGTAAGGAAGGTGTCGAGGGTAAAGGGAAAGTAAAATGTCAGAAGTGGAGTGGTGTTAGGGCGGAGAGGGAAGAAGTGAGAAAAGTGAATATTCTTTTCTTTGGTTTAGTTGCTTTTGATGCGACGCTTCATCCCAACTGACAGCCTGAAGTCAAAGTCAAGGCTGACTGACATTTTGGTGGGAAGACAAAGACAATATTCTTTGATCATGTTTCAGTCTTCACATCTAAAATGTTTTATTGCATTTCTTCCTCTGTCAAATTTCCAGAAGAAAACTGTACAAGGTGACTGAACACAATGTGTGTGCTTAGGGTTGTACTAGTATAGTACCGCAATACTAATTCATCATATTCGGTACTATACCGCCTCTAAAAAGTACCCCGCCCATTTTTTTTTAATTTTAATGAGCATGACATTGCTGGTTTTACCAGCAGAGGAGCATGTTCGGCAGCACACACACACAGAGTACCTACAAGCAGACACAGGGTGTAGACAGAAAATATAAAGATAAAGGTGAAGTATAACACAGAAACACCCTCAGGAAGAGGTGCTTTAAGATATGGCTAGCTAGTGACGGATGCATATATCCACATTTATCCATAATTAAGAGTTACTTCTTTTATATGACTATAGTCATATTATAAATAGCTAATGTTCCATCTTGTACTCTTTTCTTTTTTTTGATCATCTCATGACAAAGTGCTTGCACTGTGGACGGCCTTGAAGTAGGAGGCAGAGAAGAGGAGTCCTCCCTGCTTCCCTTCTCGGGCCGACTTGAGATAACGGACACAATGGGCATCTGTGCGGGCGTGAGGGCGGGGGGAGAGATTGAGGAACAGAATGTTTTCGTGATGGTTTTCAGACCGATCTGGACCGGGCTAGGGAACGCTTGGGTGCTGGGTTGGTCTCAGGTTTGTCCTCTAAGCTTTGAGAATAAACCACAAAATACCAACTACTGCCTGTTGATTGAATATAAACATCAGTTTATTGCCATAAAAAGAATCTGGGAGAGACTAGCAATTTGAATTCCCTATTGGAGGAATGCTGGTCGACGCAACAATTGCTAGCGGCTAACATCCATCCACAGTGTTTTAGCTACTTCTAAATCACTAATCCTCGCCTCCATGGCGACAAATAAAGTAGAGATGTCCGATAATGGCTTTTTTGCCGATATCCAATTTTTCCAATATTGTCCAACTCTTAATTACCGATTCCGATATCAAGCGATACCGATATATACAGTCGTAGAATGAACACATTATTATGCCTAATTTTGTTGTGATGCCCCGCTGGATGCATTAAACAATGTAACAAGGTTTTCTAAAATAAATCAAATCAAGTTATGGAAAAAAAAATGCCAACATGGCACTGCCATATTTATTATTGAAGTCACAAAGTGCATTATCTTTTTTTAACAAGCCTCAAAACAGCAGCTTGGAATTTGGGACATGCTCTCCCTGAGAGAGCATGAGGAGGTTGAGGTGGGCGGGGTTGGGGGTGGGGGGCGGGGTTCTGTAGGGAGGGAGCGGGGGGGAGTATATTGTAGCGTCCCGAAAGAGTTAGTGCTGCAAGGGCTTCTGGGTATTTCTTCTGTTGTGTTTATGTTGTGTTACGGTGCGGATGTTCTCCCGAAATGTGTTTGTCATTCTTGTTTGGTGCGGGTTCACAGTGTGGCACATATTTGCAACAGTGTTAAACTTGTTTATACGACCACCCTCAGTGTGACCTGTATGGCTGTTGACCAAGTATGCATTGCATTCACTTGTGTGTGTGAAAAGCCGTAGATATTATGTGATTGGGCCGGCACGCAAAGGAAGTGCCTTTAAGGTTTATTGGCGCTCTGTACTTCTCCCTACGTCCGTGTACACAGCGGCCTTTTAAAAAGTCATACATTTTACTTTTTGAAACCGATACCGATAATTTCCGATATCACATTTTAAAGCATTTATTTACATCTCTACTTACAAATATTATTATCACTGGAGGACGAGGAATAGCTAAACATGCTTCACTACACACTGTAGCTCACCGGCGTCACAATGTAAACAAAAGCCATTGGTGGAGCTACATCTGACATCCACTGTAATGATACCAAGTACAGGAGCGTATCTAGTCGATACTACAAACCCCGTTTCCATATGAGTTGGGAAATTGTGTTAGATGTAAATATAAACGGAATACAATGATTTGCAAATCCTTTTCAAGCCATATTCAGTTGAATATGCTACAAAGACAACATATTTCATGTTCAAACTCATAAACATTTTTTTGTGTGCAAATAATCATTAACTTTAGAATTTGATGGCAGCAACACGTGACAAAGAAGTTGGGAAAGGTGGCAATAAATACTGATAAAGTTGAGGAATGCTCATCAAACACTTATTTGGAACATCCCACAGGTGTGCAGGCTAATTGGGAACAGGTGGGTGCCATGATTGGGTATAAAAGTAGATTCCATGAAATGCTCAGTCATTCACAAACAAGGATGGGGCGAGGGTCACCACTTTGTCAACAAATGCCTGAGCAAATTGTTGAACAGTTTAAGAACAACCTTTCTCAAGCAGCTATTGCAAGGAATTTAGGGATTTCACCATCTACGCTCCGTAATATCATCAAAGGGTTCAGGGAATGTGGAGAAATCACTGCACGTAAGCAGCTAAGCCCGTGACACTTGTTGGAAGCAGATCAGAATCATATCCATATTTAAGTGTTACTTCTTTCTAAAAACTCCTATAGTCATATTTACATCACCTAATGTCTCGTGTGGTACAAAGTGCTTGGATTCGAGTGTCCTTGGTTAGAGTCAGAGCGCTGTCTTTGTTGAGACTGCCATTACATTCCTAAGATAAGGAGCACAGCTAGATTGGGGAAACAGCAGGCGGGGGACAGAGGGAAGATCACTGGATTTCCGGGGGTTTGAGGGGAGACCGAGCTAGACCGATCTGGACCGGGCTAGGGAACGCTTGGGTGCTGGGTTGGTCTCAGGTTTGTCCTCTAAGCTTGGAGAATAAACCACAAAATACCAACTGCTGCCTGTTGATTGAATATAAACATCAGCTTATGTGCCATAAAAAGAATCTGGGAGAGACTAGCAATTTGAATTCCCCATTGGAGGAATGCTGGTCGACGCAACACCTTCCATCCCTCAGGCTGTACTGCATCAACAAGCCACATCAGTGTGTAAAGGATATCACCACGTGGGCTCAGGAACACTTCAGAAACCCACTGTCAGTAACTACAGTTGGTCGCTACATCTGTAAGTGCAAGTTAAAACTCTTCCTATGCAAGGCGAAAAACGTTTATCAACAACACCCAGAAACGCCGTCGGCTTCGCTGGGCCTGAGCTCATCTAAGATGGACTGATACAAAGTGGAAAAGTGTTCTGTGGTCTGACGAGTCCACATTTCTAATTGTTTTTGGAAACTGTGGACGTCCAAAGAGGAAAAGAACCATCCGGATTGTTCTAGGCGCAAAGTGGAAAAGGCAGCATGTGTTATGGTATGGGGGTGTATTAGTGCCCGAGACATGGGTAACTTACACATCTGTGAAGGCGCCATTAATGCTGAAAGGTACATACAGATTTGGAGCAACATATGTTGCCATCCAAGCAACGTTACCATGGACGCCCCTGCTTATTTCAGCAAGACAATGCCAAGCCACGTGTTACATCAACGTGGCTTCATAGTAAAAGAGTGCGGGTACTAGACTGGCCTGCCTGTAGTCCAGACATTGAAAATGTGTGGCACCTAAAATAGCACAAGGGAGACCCCCGGACTGTTGAACAACTTAAGCTGTACATCAAGCAAGAATGGGAAAGAATTCCACTTCAAAAATGTGTCTCCTCAGTTCCCAAACCTTTACTGAGTGTTGTTAAAAGGAAAGGCCATGTAACACAGTGGTGAACATGCCCTTTCCCAACTACTTCGGCACGTGTTGCAGCCATGAAATTCTAAGTTAATGATTATTTGCAAAAAAAAAATAAAGTTTATGAGTTTGAACATCAAATATGTTGTCTTTGTAGCATATTCAACTGAATATGGCTTGAAAAGGATTTGCAAATCATTGTATTCCGTTTATATTTACATCTAACACCATTTCCCAACTCATATGGAAACGGGGTTTGTACATTGTTTGGTACTTATGAGGACAGGTCAGGAAGATACAAGAATTTTTTTTTTGTAAAGTCGTTTTGCAGATAAAATAAACAACATAACTTTGTGGTTTTAGCATGTGAAATGAAGCAAAATGAAAGAACCCGAAACCAATTTATTCCCTAAGCCCTTATTCAGTTTAGGGCAGGGGTGTCAAGCTCATCACGGAGGAAAATCTATTCCCAAGTGGGCCGGTCTGGTCAAATCATGGCATGATCACTTCAAAATAAAGACCGATTGTTTGTTTAAAAATAGACCAAACACATTTGGAAAATGTACAAATCATAATGTTATTTTTTATACTTAAATGTATTTTCTTTACAATAAAATGTATTTAAATGACTCATAGATGTATACCTTTTAAAATATTTGTTTTTCTCCTGGTATTCGGGAGTGAAAGGCGTGCGTGTTTTATCCTCTCAGCAAAACTGCCTACTTGTCAAAACGATGTCCAACTTTCAATGTTAAAGGGAGCGATTTCACAAAAAGTATTGTTTTTGTTGTGCAACTATCAGACCAAATAAATATTTACTTTACTACAACAAATATATTTTTTGATAGCGCGGAATATGTACTTCAGAGGTGTCCAAAGTGCGGCCCGGGGGCCATTTGCGGCCCGCAGCTATTCGTTTACCGGCCCCCCCACACATTCTGCAAAAATTGCAAAATTGATAGTATTGCAAAAATTAAAAAAAACAAGTGGAATGTAGTGAAATCAAAGTTGCAATGGTGACACAAAGCTGCCATGCAGGTTGTTGTTTTTTTCTTTTGTCTTTGTTTATTTTTATTTTTTTTGCCGTTGCTCGAAAAAAAAAAAAAAAGACAAAAAATCTTTGTTACAATGAATTATGACTTAAAAAATGTCACTTTAAAATGTTTTATGTGGAAAAAATATTGCATATATTGTGTGGTTGCCATTATTTGACAAAAGAGCATAAAACAAACAAAATAATAGTTCAAACGTAAAATGGACAGATATATCTGAAGTTGATCTCGTAATTTAAGTGTTAAAAGTAAAAAAAAAACTAATACAAATGTATCACTTAATGAGTGGGGGACCTTTTGGATCCATAATATTAGGGATGTCCGATAATGGCTTTTTGCCGATATCCGATATTCCGATATTGTCCAACTCTTTAATTACCGATACCGATATCAACCGATACTGATATCATCCGATATATGCAGTCGTGGAATTAACACATTATTATGTCTAATTTGGACAACCAGGTATGGTGAAGATAAGGTACTTTTTTAAAAAAATTGTAAAATAAGATAAATAAATTAAAAACATTTTCTTGAATAAAAAAGAAAGTAAAACAATATAAAAACAGTTACATAGAAACTAGTAATGAATGAAAATTAGTAAAATTAAGTGTTAAAGGTTAGTACTATTAGTGGAGCAGCAGCACGCACAATCATGTGTGCTTACGGACTGTATCCCTTGCAGACTGTATTGATATATAATGTAGGAAGCAGAATATTAATAACAGAAAGAAACAACCCTTTTGTGTGAATGAGTGTAAATGGGGGGAGGGAGGATTTTTGGGTTGGTGCACTAATTGTAAGTGTATCTTGTGTTTTTTATGTGGATTTAATTAAAAAAAAAAAAAAAAAAAAACATACCGATAATTATTACATTTTAACGCATCTCTACATAATATATATAGCAGGATTTTATTTAACATTTCACTGTGATTACTCAAAAATATGAAATAATTAAAATCAATGGTGTCCTGCATTATTGATCTTTTAGGGCTCTAATTACTAAATACTGCATATTTCAGTTTTACTATAAAAAACAAAGTTGTCTTAGACAGAAAAGGCATAAAACCTTCTTTTTTTTTTTTTTTTTTACTTTATATCAGCCTGAAGTTGAAATGGAAACTTACTGTAAGCGTTAAATAAAAAAATAATAATAATTGGACTTATTTTTTACAATTTAATGACTGAGACCCTTTATGGTCCCCAGGACCCCTAAAGCAGTGGTCCCCAACCACCGGGCCGATTGGTACCGGGCCGCACACGAAATTAAAAAAAAAAAAAATTCTTTTTTTTTTTTAATGAAATCAACATAAAAAACACAATATATACATTATATATCAATATAGATCAATACAGTATGCAGGGATACAGTCCGTAAGCACACATGATTGTATTTATTTATGTAAAAAAATAAATAAATAAATAAATAAATAAATAAAAAATTCCCTCCTAATCAGGACAATTTTTTTTTAATGGGGGAATGGTTGAAGAAAAAAAGGGCAAAAAAAACCAGGAAAGTTATGATTGTCACACACACACATTAGGTGTGGTGAAATTATTCTCTGCATTTGACCCATCACCCTTGATTACCACCCTGGGAGGTGAGGGGAGCAGTGAGCAGCAGCGGTGGCCACGCCCGGGAATAATTTATTTGGTGATTTTAACCCCCAATTCCAAGCCTTGATGCTGAATGTCAAGCAGGGAGGTAATGGCTCCCATTTTTATAGTCTTTGGTATGACTACTACAACCTACCTAACAATCATTGGTGCTTTAACTTTAACTGACTTGATTTACTGTTAAACCGATAATATTGGAGAATGTTTGTTAAACGCGTTGAACATTTTGACACTTGAACGGGATCAATCGAGTGAACGCTTTGGGAGTTAGAAGCGGACGGAAGAATAATAATACATTGATGAATTTTGGTGTAGAGTCAGGTTGGATCCCCGAGAGGGACAAGCGGTAGAAAATGGATGGATCGAAGTATGGTGTGTCCAAACACAGATTTGTTGCCTCTATCTTAACATGGCACGTAGCTCCGCCCCCTCTGAAGTCATGCACGCTCTCTTGGCATACAAATAATTCCCGCTGTAGGAGCACTTGCATTCACAGAGAGATCCAGTGGACACATTTAGAGGACAGCAGTGTTTTTTCATCCAAAAACTTCAGCTCATTTTTATACTAAGCAAACTCATTTATCCATCCATCTTCTTCCGCTTATCCGAGGTCGGGTCGCGGGGGCAGCAGGCCAAGCAGGGAAGCCCAGACTTCCCCCTCCCCAGCCACTTGGTCCAGCTCCTCCCGGGGGATCCTTCCCAGGCCAGCCGGGAGACATAGTCTATCCAACGTGTCCTGGGTCTTCCCCGTGGCCTCCTACCGGTCGGACGTGCCCGAAACACCTCCCTAGGGAGGCGTTCGGGTGGCATCCTGACCAGATGCCCGAACCACCTCATCTGGCTCCTCTCCATGTGGAGGAGCAGCGGCTTTACTTTGAGCTCCTCCTGGATGACAGAGCTTCTCACCCTATCTCTAAGGGAGAGACCCGCCACCCGGCGGAGGAAACTCATTTGGGTCGCTTGTACCCGTGATCTTGCCCTTTCGGTCATAACCCAAATCTCATGACCATAGGTGAGGATGGGAACTGACGGAACCAGATTTTTTTACATATATCCATATTTAAGTGTTACTTCTTTTATATTTCCTATAGTCTTATTTTATTCAGCTAATGTTTCGTCCGGCACAAAGTACTTGCATTACGAGTGTCCTTGGGGAGAAAGCCAGAGCGTTGAATCCTATAACATTCTTAAGATAAGGGGCACAAAGCGGTGCTGGGCTAGCAGACAACAGGTGGGAAAGAGGAAGGGGAAGAGGGGGGTAGAACAGAACGTATCTGGGGGGGTGGGAGCGAGGGATGGATGGAAGAACACAGCACTTCCGTGGGTTGGGAGGGAGATCGATCTTGGCTGGGCTAGGGAACGCTTCTGTACTGGATTGGTCTCACGTTTGTCTTCAAAGCTTTGAGAATAAACCACAAAATACCAACTACTGCCTGGTGATCAATTTAAACTCCAGCTTATGTGCCATAAAAAGAACTTGGGAGTGACCAGCAAATTAAAATCCCTGGGAGGAAGAGCTGGTTAACGCAACAGAACGTAGATCGACCGGTAAATTAAGAGCTTTGCCTTCCGGCTCAGCTCCTTCTTCACCACAACGGACCGATACAGCGTCCGCATTACTGAAGACGCCGCACCGATCTCACCATCCACTCTTCCCTCACTCGTGAACAAGACTTCGAGGTACTTGAACTCCTCCACTTGGGGCGAGATCTCCTCCCCAACCCGGAGATGGCACTCCACCCCGGTGCTGGGCTAGCAGACAACATGTGGGGAAGAGGAAGGGGAAGAGGGGGGTAGAACAGAACGTATCTGGGGGGGTGGGAGCGAGGGACGGATGGAAGAACACAGCACTTTCGTGGGTTGGGAGGGAGATCGATCTTGGCTGGGCTAGGGAATGCTTCTGTATTGGATTGGTCTCACGTTTGTCTTCAAAGCTTTGAGAATAAACCACAAACTACCAACTACTGCCTGGTGATCAATTTAAACTCCAGCTTATGTGCCATAAAAAGAACTTGGGAGTGACCAGCAAATTAAAATCCCTGGGAGGAAGAGCTGGTTAACGCAACAGAACGTAGATCGACCGGTAAATTAAGAGCTTTGCCTTCCGGCTCAGCTCCTTCTTCACCACAACGGACCGATACAGCGTCCGCATTACTGAAGACGCCGCACCGATCTCACCATCCACTCTTCCCTCACTCGTGAACAAGACTTCGAGGTACTTGAACTCCTCCACTTGGGGCAAGATCTCCTCCCCAACCCGGAGATGGCACTCCACCCCGGTGCTGGGCTAGCAGACAACAGGTGGGGAAGAGGAAGGGGAAGAGGGGGGTAGAACAGAACGTATCTGGGGGGGTGGGAGCGAGGGACGGATGGAAGAACACAGCACTTCCGTGGGTTGGGAGGGAGATCGATCTTGGCTGGGCTAGCGAACGGTTCTGTACTGGATTGGTCTCACGTTTGTCTTCAAAGCTTTGAGAATAAACCACAAACTACCAACTACTGCCTGGTGATCAATTTAAACTCCAGCTTATGTGCCATAAAAAGAACTTGGGAGTGACCAGCAAATTAAAATCCCTGGGAGGAAGAGCTGGTTAACGCAACAGAACGTAGATCGACCGGTAAATTAAGAGCTTTGCCTTTCGGGTCAGCTCCTTCTTCACTAAAACGGGCCGATTTTTCCATGAATGTGTGTGTGTAACGTAAATGTACGTGTATCGTGTGTGTGTGTAATGTAAATGTACGTGTATCGTGTGTGTGTAACGTAAATGTACGTGTATCGTGTGTGTGCATTGTAAATGTACGTGTATCGTGTGTGTGTATTGTAAATGTACGTGTATCGTGTGTGTGTGTAATGTAAATGTACGTGTATCGTGTGTGTGTATTGTAAATGTACGTGTATCGTGTGTGTGTGTAATGTAAATGTACGTGTATCGTGTGTGTGTAATGTAAATGTACGTGTATCGGTCATACATCCTCTAGAGAGAGTAGACAAACACAGCATTGATTGAATCACACAGAAGCACAGGAGGGGGTGTCGTTCCCTCACTGCATGGACACACACACACTCACACACACACGCACACACACACTCTTGTATTTGTTACCATCTTGAGAGCTGAGAAAAATGCCTCCCTCTTTAGGACCAGCCTTTCTAGATATATAAAGAAGTGTATTTACAACATTAATAATATATACATACTATGCAAATATAAAAAAAAGCTTGTTGTGAAAAATGAGTTGGAATTTCACAAGAAAAAGGTCACAATTTCACAAGAAAAACTTAGAATTTTGGCAGTATTATAATAAAAGTTGTCATTTTACTCAACGGAAGTCAAATTTTTACAAGAAAAACGTAACATTTGTGCAATATTATGATGAAAAGTTGGAATTTTACTCAATAACAGTCGCAGTTTTACAAGAAAAGCTTAAAATTTTGGCAATTTTAAGAAAAGAGTCGCATCACTATTTTACAGGAAAAACAAATAAAATTGGCAACATTGTGATAAAAGTCAGAATTTTATATGACAAATGTCACCGTTTTGCATTAAAAAAGTAATACTTTTACATAAAAAAGTCATAATTTTACGAGAAAATAGTGCAAAATTACAGAAACAATTTTATACAAAAAAAAGTCGACACATTGTGAGAAAAAGACTGCTTTTGGTTAATTTTTTTGAATTTGTTGTTTGTAATTGGTTTTTAATCTTCATTATTTACTTCAAGTAATTACAGTATGTCTCTACATCATTTTTTAAAAAAAATAATTTTGGCCAAAGAGGGCGCATTTTAATTTCTAACACACACTTGTTATTTCATATGTTCACTTTTAAAAGCGACACACAGTCAATTTGAAAAATGCCTCCTTCTTTAGCACCAGCCTTTCTAGATATATAAAGAAGTGTATTTACAACATTAATAATATATACATACTATGGAAATATAAAAAAAAGCTTGTTGTGAAAAATGAGTTGGAATTTCACAAGAAAAACGGAACATTTGTGCAATATTATGATGAAAAGTTGGAATTTTACTCAATAACCGTCGCAGTTTTACAAGAAAAGCTTAAAATTTTGGCAATTTTAAGAAAAGAGTCGCAATTTTACTCGACAAAAGTCGCAATTTTATTTTAAAAAACCTAACATTTTGGCAATATTACAATAATAATCGGAATTTTACTCGGCCTAATTATGACAAAAGTCACAATTTTACTCAAAAAATTTCACTATTTTACAGGGGAAAAAAAAAATGGCAACATTGTGATAAAAGTCAGAATTTTATATGACAAATGTCACCGTTTTGCATTAAAAAAGTAATACTTTTACATAAAAAAAAGTCATAATTTTACGAGAAAATAGTGCAAAATTACAGAAACAGAAATATGAGAAATTGTTCTCAATTTTATACAAAAAAAAGTCGACACATTGTGAGAAAAAGACTGCTTTAGTTCATTTTATTTTTTTGAATTTGTTGTTTGTAATTGGTTTTTAATCTTCATTATTTACTTCAAGTAATTACAGTATTATTATTATTTTTTTTAAATAATTTTGGCCAAAGGGGGCGCATTTCACTTTCTTACACACACTTGTTATTTCATATGTTGACCAGTCAATTTGAAAAATCCCTCCTTTTTGGGACCACCCTCATTTTGATAGATGTCACCAGCAGGGGTGCTAATGAGACATTGTCTATTAGATGACCATGATTTGTGTCATCACTTGTTCACACCTCCTCATATGGAAGATACTTCTCCTTCTTCATGTCTCAAGAAGGGTGTAAATACAAGAACACACACACACACACACACACACACACACACACATTCTTGTATTTCTTACCATCTTGAGAGCTGAGAAAAATGCCTCCCACTTTAGGACCAGCCTTTCTAGATATATAAAGAAGTGTATTTACAACATTAATAATATATACATACTATGCAAATATATAAAAAAAAGCCTGTTGTGAAAAATTAGTTGGAATTTCACAAGAAAAATTTAGAATTTTGGCAGTATTATAATAAAAGTCGTCATTTTACTCAACGGAAGTCTAAATTGTAGAAGAAAAACTGAACATTTGTGCAATATTATGATAAAAGTTGGAATTTTACTCAATAACAGTCGCAATTCTACAAGAAAAGCTTAAAATTTTGGCAATTTTAAGAAAAGAGTCGCAATTTTACTCGACAAAAGTCGCAATTTTATTTTAAAAAACCTAACATTTTGGCAATATTATAATAATAATAATCGGAATTTTACTCTGCAAAATAATGACAAAAGTCATAATTTTACTCAAAAAATGTCACTATTTTACAGGAAAAACAAATAAAATTGGCAATGTTGTGATAAAAGTCAGAATTTTATATGACAAATGTCACCGTTTTGCATTAAAAAAGTAATACTTTTACATTAATAAAAGTCATAATTTTACGAGAAAATAGTGCAAAATTACAGAAACAGAAATATGAGAACATTTTCTCAATTTTATACAAAAAAAGTCAACACATTGTGAGAAAAAGACTGCTTTAGTTCATTTTTTTGAATTTGTTGTTTGTAATTGGTTTTTAATCTTCATTATTTACTTCAAGTAATTACAGTATGTCTCTATATACATATTTATTTTATTTTTTTTAAATAATTTTGGCGCATTTCAATTTCTTACACACACTTGTTATTTCATATGTTGACCAGTCACTTTGAAAAATCCCTCCTTTTTGGGACCACCCTCATTTTGATAGATGTCACCAGCAGGGGTGCTAATGAGACATTGTCTATTAGATGACCATGATTTATGTCATCACTTGTTTACACCTCCTCATATGGAAGATACTTCTCCTTCTTCATGTCTCAAGAAGGCTAGAAATACAAACACACACACACACTCACACACACACTATCCGTACGATGAATAAACAAATGAAAAAGAAAGCCGTCACGTGTTCCCAGGAGTGTCATTATAGGCCTCCTCTTATAGACGAGTGTTAAACTCCATTTCAATGAATTTATGATCCTTGTAATTACTCGCGACGTAGCTTGTTTTGAATCAAAAGTAAATTAAATTGAGACGAGCAAAACTAACCGATGGCTGCGGGTTCCACGGAGTATGTACCGGGGGACTCGACGGGTTATTAAAACACCTGAACCGTTTAGTTAGGTGTGTCACGATCGTCGGGAGCTGGTGTGGGACGATCTTCCAGTGTGTTCCAAAACAGTGTACTGGATCAGAACCACACCAGGGCCTACCACTTCTGTGTTAACCGACTCACAGAAGGAATCACGGAATTGGGCGATAAAAACGTAAACTACCGTTAAATGCAAAAATATCACAGAAATTGCGATAAAAGCGACTGAAATGCAGATGAAACATTTTTCTGAAGAAATTAAGGTTTTTATGTTAATTTGTATTTGATCTGTTTGATGGTTTTAATTATGGTAGTATAGTATCGCGGTACTAATGAATCAAAAACGGTACTATATAGGGATGCGTTAAAATGTAATATCGGAAATTATCGGTATCGTTTTTTTTATTATCGGTATCGTTTTTTTTTGTTTTTTTTTAATTAAATCAACATAAAAAACACAAGATACACTTACAATTAATGCACCAACCCAAAAAACCTCCCTCCTGGTTTTAATTATGGGTATACCGGTACTAGTATAGTATCGCGGTACTAATGAATCAAAAACGGTACTATATAGGGATGCGTTAAAATGTAATATCGGAAATTATCGGTATCGGTTTTTTTATTATCGGTATCGTTATTTTTATTTTATTTTTTTAAATATTTTTTTTAATTAAATCAACATAAAAAACACAAGATACACTTACAATTAATGCACCAACCCAAAAAACCTCCCTCCTGGTTTTAATTATGGGTATACCGGTACTAGTATAGTATCGCGGTACTAATGAATCAAAAACGGTACTATATAGGGATGCGTTAAAATGTAATATCGGAAATTATCGGTATCGTTTTTTTTATTATCGGTATCGTTATTTTTATTTTATTTTTTTAAATATTTTTTTTAGTTAAATCAACATAAAAAACACAAGATACACTTACAATTAATGCACCAACCCAAAAAACCTCCCTCCTGGTTTTAATTATGGGTATACCGGTACTAGTATAGTATCGCGGTACTAATGAATCAAAAACGGTACTATATAGGGATGCGTTAAAATGTAATATCGGAAATTATCGGTATCGGTTTTTTTATTATCGGTATCGTTATTTTTATTTTATTTTTTTAAATATTTTTTTTAATTAAATCAACATAAAAAACACAAGATACACTTACAATTAATGCACCAACCCAAAAAACCTCCCTCCTGGTTTTAATTATGGGTATACCGGTACTAGTATAGTATCGCGGTACTAATGAATCAAAAACGGTACTATATAGGGATGCGTTAAAATGTAATATCGGAAATTATCGGTATCGTTTTTTTTATTATCGGTATCGTTATTTTTATTTTATTTTTTTAAATATTTTTTTTAGTTAAATCAACATAAAAAACACAAGATACACTTACAATTAATGCACCAACCCAAAAAACCTCCCTCCTGGTTTTAATTATGGGTATACCGGTACTAGTATAGTATCGCGGTACTAATGAATCAAAAACGGTACTATATAGGGATGCGTTAAAATGTAATATCGGAAATTATCGGTATCGGTTTTTTTATTATCGGTATCGTTATTTTTATTTTATTTTTTTAAATATTTTTTTTAATTAAATCAACATAAAAAACACAAGATACACTTACAATTAATGCACCAACCCAAAAAACCTCCCTCCTGGTTTTAATTATGGGTATACCGGTACTAGTATAGTATCGCGGTACTAATGAATCAAAAACGGTACTATATAGGGATGCGTTAAAATGTAATATCGGAAATTATCGGTATCGGTTTTTTTATTATCGGTATCGTTATTTTTTTATTTTTTTTTATTAAATCAACATAAAAAAACAAGATACACTTACAATTAATGCACCAACCCAAAAAACCTCCCTCCTGGTTTTAATTATGGGTATACCGGTACTAGTATAGTATCGCGGTACTAATGAATCAAAAACGGTACTATATAAGGATGCGTTAAAATGTAATATCGGAAATTATCGGTATCGTTTTTTTTATTATCGGTATCGTTTTTTGTTTTTTTAAATTTTTTAATTAAATCAACATAAAAAACACAAGATACACTTACAATTAGTGCACCAACCCAAAAAACCTCCCTCCTCATTCAGACAAAAGGGTTGTTTCTTTCTGTTATTAATATTCTGCTTCCTACATTATATATCAATATATATCAATACAGTCTGCAAGGGATACAGTCCGTAAGCACACATGATTGTGCGTGCTGCTGCTCCACTAATAGTACTAACCTTTGACAGTTAATTTTACTCATTTTCATTCATTACTAGTTTCTATGTAACTGTTTTTATATTGTTGTACTTTCTTTTTTATTCAAGAAAATGTTTTTAATTTATTTATCTTATTTTACTATTTTTTTTAAAAAAAAGTACCTTATCTTCACCATACCTGGTTGTCCAAGTTAGGCATAATAATGTGTTAATTCCACGACTGCATATATCGGTTGATATCGGTATCGGTAATTAAAGAGTTGGACAATATCGGAATATCGGCAAAAAGCCATTATCGGACATCCCTAGTTCATCCGAACCACACATCATCAAAAAGCGACAAACATCATAACTGTCGGCCAAAAAATAAAATAGGGGTGGAGTTCTGAATCGCCATGTTTTGTCAAGTAAACGCGCCAAACGTTCACAAGGAGAGAGAACATACGGAGAGAGCAAGCGATAAGACGTTTAAAATGACAATAAGTCAGGTGATATGGGAAGAGAGCAGGAATAAGGAGGAAAGAGGATTAGATTTACAGCAACATCCCTCCAACAATATATACATTTAGGAGTCAGTCGCTCTTCCTAAAGTGCCGGGTGTATTTTAAGGCAATAGGACTGAAGTAGCCGTAAAACCGCAGCGCACGCTACATTCGTACTAACAGTCGCACGGCGTGTATTGTGATGCGCCCACGCTCGCAAACATTCACAGAAAGACGTGCCACGTATCACCCCGCTCTTTGAATATGGACGGCCGTATTTCCATGGAAACAGCAGACAGGAGGGAAGCAGACATGTGCTATGTTTAGTGGAGACAATCTGACTCCAGCGCTGCCGTGCCGGTCTTTCTACAAAACTGAACACAGAAAGTGATTATTCACCATATTTTCCAGACCATAGATGTATGTAAGCCACACCCACTGAATTACACAAGATTTGTTATAAAACCGGACTATAAATCGCAGATATATACATTGTGAAATGAGTTATTTACACAGAATGTTCATTTACATGCCTTAATTGTTTCCAAATGAAGCAATGTAGTATCTGTTAGTCTACAAAATAACATGTTTTTTCTCCCATTTAGTGGAAGATTACCGTATTTTCCATACTACAAAGCGCACCGGTATATAAGCCGCACCCACTAAATTTTACAAGAAAAATAATGTTTTTCCATATATTAGCCGCCCCGGACTATAAGCGGCAGATATATATGTTGTTAAATGAGTTATTTACATAGAAATATTCTGTAAATGTTTATTTACATACCTTAATTGCTTCCAAACGGTGTCTGTAACACGGCAGTAAAACGGCCGATCAAACAAAACAGAAGTCATCGTCATGGAACACCACTAGCTGTGAAAACTAGCTCTCCAATCAGCTAAACAGACTCAATAACTCCATGGTGACGTTCACACTCGGCTGCGAACCGATCCAGTGAGAGCTGAACATCCTGGCCAGATGAAGCCATCAGGACCACATCAAGGAACCTATTGTTATTGTAAGGTTTTATTATTATTATTATTATTTTACCGACCCCACAAAGAACGCTAATTTGACCCACTTAACATGCTCCAAAACTCACCAAATTTGACACACACATCAGGACCTGCGAAAATTTCAATAAAATAAAACAACCAAACCCCAAAAAAATCAAAATTGCGCTCTAGCGCCCCCTAGAAAAAAACAAAACTGCCTGTAACTCCCACTAGGAAGGTCGTAGAGACATGAAACAAGAACCTCTATGTAGGTCTGCTTTAGACCTACAACTCATAATGACACATTCTTCATAATGACACATTCTCGGGCGAAAACCAACAGGAAGTTGGCAATTTCCCATTTTAGACAAAAATGTACTAAAAACACTGCTTTTTACGTCTTTGACCTCTAATTTGACCCCCTTAAAATACTTCAAAACTCACCAAAATTCTCACACACATCGGGACTGGTGGAAATTGCGATCTAAAAAAAAAAACGAACCCCAAAACTCAAAATTGTGCTCTAAATAATTTTTTTTTAAAAACAGAGAAAAAAACTGCTCCTCGGAGGAAAACTCTGACAAAACTGCTTGTAACTTCCGGTAGGAACGTCTTAGAGACCAAATTTGACACACACATCAGGACCTGCGAAAATTTCAATAAAATAAAAAAACCAAACCCCAAAAATCAAAATTGCGCTCTAGCGCCCCCTAGGAAAATACAAAAATAAACTGGCTGTAACTCCCACTAGGAAGGTCGTAGAGACATGAAACAAAAACCTCTATGTAGGACAGACTTAGACCTACATTTCATAATTTTACATCCTCTGGCAAAAACCAACAGGAAGTTGGCAATTTCCCCTTCAAGACAAAATTGTACTAAAAAAACTCATTTTTGCCTCTTTGACCTCTAATTTGACCCCCTTAAAATACTTCAAAACTCACCAAACTTCTCACACACATCGGGACTGGTGGAAATTGTGATCTAAAAAAAAAAAAACGAACCCCAAAACTCAAAATTGTGCTCTAAATAATTTTTGAAAAAAACAGAGAAAAAAACTGCTCCTCAGAGGAAAACTCAGACAAAACTGCTTGTAACTTCCGGTAGGAACGTCTTAGAGACCAAATTTGACACACACATCAGGACCTGCGAAAATTTCAATAAAATAAAAAAACCAAACCCCAAAAATCAAAATTGCGCTCTAGCGCCCCCCTAGGAAAATACAAAAATAAACTGGCTGTAACTCCCACTAGGAAGGTCGTAGAGACATGAAACAAAAACCTCTATGTAGGTCAGACTTAGACCTACATTTCATAATTTTACATCCTCTGGCAAAAACCAACAGGAAGTTGGCAATTTCCCCTTCAAGACAAAATTGTACTAAAAAAAACTCATTTCTGCTCCTCAGAGGAAAACTCAGACAAAACTGCTTCCAACTTTCGGTAGGAACGTCTTAGAGACATGAAACAAATACCTCTATGTAGGTCTCGCCTAGACCTACATTTCATAGATTGACATCCTTCAGCAAAAATCAACAGGAAGTTTGCTATTCCTCCTTCAAAACAACATTTTTGTTACAACCGGTCACCAAACATCAAACGTTATCTCCTCTGAGCGCGTTTGTCGTTTCGGCTTCAAACTGCTACAGGAGAGAGATTGAACCCTTCTGATTAAACGTTCAGTACGGATTTTTGATACGTGCTCCCGTTTTGATTTTACGAGCCTTCAAAGAAAACAACCACTGTGCCGCGACACCTAGGAAAAAGACACAGACACAACTTCCTCTAACTCCCAGTACAAATATCGTAGAGACACGAAACAAAAACCTCTATGTAGGTCTCACTCAGGACTACCACTGGACAAAAGTATTGGGACACCTAGGACTAGCACCTGCCAAAATGCGGACCCGACCAACGCTGCTTGCAGCTTTAATTTTAATTTGATTTTGTGCGTGGCATAGATTTGCCGTACGCAGAGGACGCACCTTCGAGGGAACGTTGTTGCCGGGACCAGGAGGATCCCCCAAGAGTCATTGCTATGGTCTTCATCTACTGTATGAATGTTTTCATACGTGTCTTTTTAGAAATATAACCGTGTGTGAAAACACGTTTCATCCTAATGGTGACTTCCGAGGCCTTGATTAGTGGAGCGTTGATGCAAAAACTGTTAAACATTTGCAGTAATCAGATCAGTAAGTGAATAATCATCTGTATCATTATCTGTGTGGTAATGTAATTATCCCCGTGTCTGCCCAACAGGACAAGGGTAATCAGGATTTGCTTCTCCAGACCTCGCGGTAAGCGGCGCATCCAGCCATGACCACCTCCATTTTTTGAGGTTTTAGTGAACTAATCAAAGCAGACTGTCCACAAACGCAGTAGGCATATGTAAATAAGAATTACCATTTCCCAGTGGTTGGAAACGGGGGAATTGTCCCGACCTTCTGGCACAGAATCAGCAGCAGCAGCAGATGGTGGCTGGATGACGAGCACTGGGCCAAACCCCAAATGAGGCGACTAAACCAGGACTCCCAGTTTGACGGTGAAACCATTAGTGGTTAGTCCATAGTGGATCTAGCATAATATTGTGAGAGTCCAGTCCATAGTGGATCTAGCATAATATTGTGAGAGTCCAGTCCATAGTGGATCTAACATAATAATGTGAGAGTCCAGTCCATAGTGGATCTAACATAATAGTGTGAGAGTCCAGTCCATAGTGGATCTAACATAATAGTGAGAGTCCAGTCCATAGTGGATCTAACAGAATAGTGAAAGTCCAGTCCTTAGTGGATCTAGCATAATAGTGAGAGTCCAGTCCATAATGTATCTAACATAATAGTGAGAGTCCAGTCCATAATGGATCTAACATAATATTGTGAAAGTCCAGTCCATAGTGGATCTAACATAATAGTGAGAGTCCAGTCCATAGTGGATCTAGCATAATAGTGAGAGAGTCTAGTCCATAGTGGATCTAACATAATAGTGTGAGTCCAGTCCATAGTGGATCTAGCATAATATTGTGAAAGTCCAGTCCATAGTGGATCTAACATAATAGTGAGAGTCCAGTCCATAGTGGATCTAGCATAATAGTGAGAGAGTCTAGTCCATAGTGGATCTAACATAATAGTGAGAGTCCAGTCCATAGTGGATCTAACATAATAGTGAGAGAGTCTAGTCCATAGTGGATCTAACATAATAGTGAGAGTCCAGTCCATAGTGGATCTAACATAATAGTGAGAGTCCAGTCCATAGTGGGGCCAGCAGTAGATCATCTTGAGCGGAGACAGGTCAGCAGCGCAGAGACGTCACCAACTGATGCACAGAAGAGTGGTCCACCCTGGGTCCCGACTTTGGGTGCCCGGATAGAGGCTCTGGAGGCCTGGTTTATGGTGCTACTCACCATGGTTTACCAATGCTTCAACCTGAAGCTGCACCGTTCCAGTCTGAGCGTGACCGCGTGCCTTGCACCCCTCCCACTTGTCTGAAATACCAGTTGCGTGAACCATGGAGCCAACATTTAGTGCCATGCGGATCTGTTTGCTGCATTCTCTCAAGCTATGAGCTTTACCTCGCTCTGCGCGGTGAGACCATGATGATGGTGGTGAGGATGACAGGGGTGAGCGTGATGACAAGAATGAGCATCGTGGTGGCGAGGACAACAAAAAGGACGCCGCTACGATGTTTTAGTTAGACAGCGTAGACCTCTGCGGAAAGAGTAGGACAGAATTACAACATTTAAATGCTACTCACATGATATGATGCACTATTTGTAGGAGTAAACATACAAACTTAGCTAATAAGTTACCATAAACCATTAGCATGCTAACGTTAGCATGCTAATATAAGAGACTGGACTGTCTTAGAAAACGTTTCGCCTCTCATCCAATTGGCCTCGTCAGTTCATGCTCATAGACTTCGATTGGTCAGATCTAGTCTTAGACAAAATCTGACCAATCTAAGTCTAAAAGCATGACTTCGATTCGTCAGATCTAGTCTTAGACCAGATCTGACCAATCTAAGTATAAGAGCATGACTTAGATTGGTCAGATCTAGTCTTAGACCAGATCTGACCAATCTAAGTCTAAGAATGTGACTTACATTGGTCAGATCTCGTCTTAGAGTCTCTAGTCTTAGACAAGATCTGACCTGGTCAGATCTCGTCTTAGAGTCTCTAGTCTTAGACAAGATCTGACCAATCTAAGTCTAAGAGCATGACTTAGATTGGTCAGATCTAGTCTTGGATGAGATCTGACCAATCTAAGTCTAAGAGCATGACTTAGATTGGTCAGATCTAGTCTTAGACAGGTCCGACCAATCTAAGTCTAAGAGCATGACTTCGATTGGTCGGATCTAGTCTTAGACAAGATCTGACCAATCTAAGTATAAGAGCATGACTTAGATTGGTCAGATCTAGTCTTAGATGAGATCTGACCAATCTAAGTCTAAGAGCATGACTTAGATTGGTCAGATCTAGACTTAGAGTCTCTAGTCTTAGACGAGATCTGACCAATCGAAGTCTAAGAGCATGACTTCGATTGGTCAGATCTAGTCTTAGACCAGATCTGACCAATATAAGTCTAAGAGCGTGACTTAGATTGGTCAGATCTCGTCTTAGAGTCTCTAGTCTTAGACAAGATCTGACCAATCTAAGTCTAAGAGCATGACTTAGATTGGTCAGATCTAGTCTTAGACCAGATCTGACCAATCTAAGTTTAAGAGTGTGACTTAGATTGGTCAGATCTCATCTTAGAGTCTCTATTCTTAGACAAGATATGACCTGGTCAGATCTCGTCTTAGAGTCTCTAGTCTTAGACAAGATCTGACCAATCTAAGTCTAAGAGCATGACTTAGATTGTTCAGATCTAGTCTTAGACGAGATCTGACCAATCTAAGTCTAAGAGCATGACTTAGATTGGTCAGATCTAGTCTTAGACCAGATCTGACCAATCTAAGTCTAAGAGCGTGACTTACATTGGTCAGATCTCGTCTTAGAGTCTCTAGTCTTAGACAAGATATGACCTGGTCAGATCTCGTCTTAGAGTCTCTAGTCTTAGACAAGATCTGACCAATCTAAGTCTAAGAGCATGACTTAGATTGGTCAGATCTAGTCTTAGATGAGATCTGACCAATCTAAGTCTAAGAGCATGACTTAGATTGGTCAGATCTAGTCTTAGACCAGATCTGACCAATCTAAGTCTAAGAGCATGAATTCGATTGGTCAGATCTAGTCTTAGACGAGATCTGACCAATCTAAGTCTAAGAGCATGAATTCGATTGGTCAGATCTCGTCTTAGACGAGATCAGACCAATCTAAGTTTAAGAGCATGACTTAGATTGGTCAGATCTCGTCTTAGAGTCTCTAGTCTTAGACAAGATCTGACCAATCTAAGTCTAAGAGCATGACTTAGATTGGTCAGATCTAGTCTTAGATGAGATCTGACCAATCTAAGTATAAGAGCATGACTTAGATTGGTCAGATCTAGTCTTAGATGAGATCTGACCAATCTAAGTCTAAGAGCATGACTTAGAATGGTCAGATCTAGTCTTAGACCAGATCTGACCAATCTAAGTCTAAGAGCATGACTTAGATTGGTCAGATCTAGTCTTAGACCAGGTCCGACCAATCTAAGTCTAAGAGCATGACTTCGATTGGTCAGATCTAGTCTTAGACGAGATCTGACCAATCTAAGTCTAAGAGCATGACTTAGATTGGTCAAATCTCGTCTTAGAGTCTCTAGTCTTAGACGAGATCTGACCAATCTAAGTCTAGGAAGATGACTTAGATTGGTCAGATCTAGACTTAGATTGCTCAGATCTAGTCTTAGAGTCTCTAGTCTTAGACGAGATCTGACCAATCTAAGTCTAAGAGCATGACTTAGATTGGTCAAATCTCGTCTTAGAGTCTCTAGTCTTAGACGAGATCTGACCAATCTAAGTCTAGGAAGATGACTTAGATTGGTCAGATCTAGACTTAGATTGCTCAGATCTAGTCTTAGAGTCTCTAGTCTTAGACGAGATCTGACCAATCTAAGTCTAAGAGCATGACTTAGATTGGTCAGATCAAGACTTAGATTGTTCAGATCTAGTCTTAGAGTCTCTAGTCTTAGACGAGATCTGACCAATCTAAGTCTAAGAGCATGACTTAGATTGGTCAGATCTAGACTTAGATTGCTCAGTTCTAGTCTGAGAGTCTCTCTCTCTCTCGCTCTTTCTCTCTCTCTCTCTCTCCCTCTCATATATAGCTGAATAGTATGAACTTTGGCAATTGTCTAAGCGACAGCACACAGAAATGGTAAGCAGACTACCGTGTATAAGCTGTAGCTCATTACTGACGTTATCTCCTGGCTTCTACTGCACACAGTAGTTATCACAAGTACTTATCAGAAGTGGAAATGGAGGGATGTTGCTGACGTGCAAAGAAAAGCGGCCACATTGCACTCACACATGACAGACATGACTCAAGAGATCTTTACTTTACAGTTCTCCAATCCAGCTTTGGAGTGATTTCCTGAAAATATCCATGTTATTTGTAGACTTCTAATAAATACCAGCTTTGCAAAGTGTTGATAATAATTCCCAAGACTGATTGAGACATGGCCGCTCCATCTGTCATGGTCTAGATCAGTGGTTCTTAACCTGGGTTCCATCGAGCCCTAGGGGTTTCGGTGAGTCGACTCATCGTGTAAATAAAAACTTCTCCCTATCGGCGTATTACGGATACGGCAACAGCAGACTGATTTGCAGGTGTGTCATTTGTTGTGAGTTTATGCACTGTGTTGGTTGTGTTGTTTGAACAAGGTGATGTTCATGCACGCTTCATTTTGTGCACCAGTAATACAACATGGTAACACTTTAGTATGGGGAACATATTCACCATTAATTAGTTGCTTATTAACATGCAAATTAGTAACATATTGGCTCTTAACTAGTCATTTTTAAATACTTATTAATGCCTTATTTGGCATGGACTTATTATAACCCTAACCCTCTAACCCTGACCCTAACTCTCTAACCCTAACCAAATAACTCTAAATTAAGTCTTTGTTACTTAGAATATGTTCCCCTAGTGTCCAAAAAACTCTAAATTAAGTCTTTGTTACTTAGAATATGTTCCCCTAGTGTCCAAAAAACTCTAAATTAAGTCTGTTACTTAGAATATGTTCCCCTAGTGTCCAAAAAACTCTAAATTAAGTCTTTGTTACTTAGAATATGTTCCCCTAGTGTCCAAAAAACTCTAAATTATGTCTTTGTTACTTAGAATATGTTCCCCTAGTGTCCAAAAAACTCTAAATTAAGTCTGTTACTTAGAATATGTTCCCCTAGTGTCCAAAAAACTCTAAATTAAGTCTTTGTTACTTAGAATATGTTCCCCTAGTGTCCAAAAAACTCTAAATTAAGTCTTTGTTACTTAGAATATGTTCCCCTAGTGTCCAAAAAACTCTAAATTAAGTCTTTATTACTTAGAATATGTTCCCCTAGTGTCCAGAAAACTCTAAATTAAGTTTGTTACTTAGAATATGTTCCCCTAGTGTCCAAAAAACTCTAAATGAAGTCTTTGTTACTTAGAATATGTTCCCCTAGTGTCCAAAAAACTCTAAATTAAGTCTTTGTTACTTAGAATATGTTCCCCTAGTGTCCAAAAAACTCTAAATTAATTATTTGTTACTTAGAATATGTTCCCCTAGTGTCCAAAAAACTCTAAATGAAGTCTTTGTTACTTAGAATATGTTCCCCTAGTGTCCAAAAAACTCTAAATGAAGTCTTTGTTACTTAGAATATGTTCCCCTAGTGTCCAAAAAACTCTAAATTAAGTCTTTGTTACTTAGAATATGTTCCCCTAGTGTCCAAAAAACTCTAAATTAAGTCTTTGTTACTTAGAATATGTTCCCCTAGTGTCCAAAAAAATCTAAATTAAGTCTTTGTTACTTAGAATATGTTCCCCTAGTGTCCAAAAAACTCTAAATTAAGTCTTTGTTACTTAGAATATGTTCCCCATACTAAAGTGTTACCAAAAACATGTAACTTTGTCTTGAATTTAAAAAAAAAACCATTATATTTTTCACTAAAGAAGGGTTGGGTGAATGCGCATAGGAAACTGCTGGGGTTCGGTACCTCCAACAAGGTTAAGAACCACCGGTCTAGATCCTCTCCCTCTCCAACGACTCATGCCACCAACTTGATGGGTTATCGTCTGATAAAGGAGTATTAGAAGACATGATGGAACTTCCTGACCTGCCGATGAGAAGGAACTCTCCCACCAGTCCCTGGCGCCTCATGGCCATGAGGATGTTGCGGACGGTCATGCCCTCGCAGAAGCAGGCCACCACCCTGGCCTTGGGCAGGTGGGCCCGCAGCCTCTCCACCAGGCGGTCGAAGCTCTGCTCCCCGGCATTGCTCCAGATTTTGCCTGCGTCAAACAAGCACAGTCAGTTTCTTTGGCTGGTCCATGAACTTCAGAACCAGGAAAAGTCTTCAAGCTCACAATCCATCATTTATGCAACTTTCATCAGCGCCTCCAGGATTTCTTCTTCTGGTTGTTGTTGCCCAAAATGTCTCAATTCATAAGAAGCTTTCGCAGAAATGTTTTGAGGCTTGTTTTTGTTTTTTTCCAGCAACAAGGAGGAGCCTTTTATGCATACTGTAGTGTTAAATAATTAAATATGATGCATATATTATGATATAATAAACCAGGATGCATCAATTATTGATGGAATCAAATCGTGAGGTGCCCAAAAATCACCATTTCTGTGTGCGTAACAGTGCTGGGGGATAAAACCATATCAATATATCTCGATAGTGACGGATGCATGTATCACATTTATCCATAATTAAGAGTTACTTCTTTCTATATTTGTATAGTCATATTTTAAATAGCTAATGTTCCATCTTGTACTCTTTTCATTGTTTTGATCGTCTCATGACAAAGTGCTTGCACTGTGGACGGCCTTGAAGTAGGAGGCAGAGAAGAGGAGTCCTCCCTGCTTCCCTTCTCGGGCCGACTTGAGATAACGGACACAATGGGCATCTGTGCGGCCGTGAGGGGAGATATTGAAGAGGAGAGTGCATTCCGGGATGTTGTCAGATCAACTTGGGCTACGCATTCGTATGTGTTGTTCGAGGCTGGTCTCTATTGTCAAATATTTGACAATAAATTACAAAATACCTATCCTGTGCTTGGTGGTACATTTGAGTTCAGTTTATATGTCATCTAAGGAACTTGGGACTGACCAGCGTTTTACATTCCACTTGGAGGAACATCTGGTCAAACGCAACAATAGTCACGTACTACTAGGGGTGTAACGGTACACTAAAATTTCGGTTTAGAGGTCACAGTTCGGTTCATTTTCGGTACAGTAAGAAAACAACAAAATATACATTTTGGGGTTATTTATAGGGATGTCCGATAATGGCTTCTTGCCGATATCCGATATTCCGATATTGTCCAACTCTTTAATTACCGATACCGATATCAACCGATATATGCAGTCGTGGAATTAACACATCATTATGCCTAATTTGGACAACCATCCATGGTGAAGATGAGGTACTTTTTAAAAAAAATAATAAAATAAGATAACTAAATTAAAAACATTTTCTTGAATAAAAAAGAAAGTAAAACAATATAAAAACAGTTGCATAGAAACTAGTAATGAATGAAAATGAGTAAAATTAACTGTTAAAGGTTAGTACTATTAGTGGAGCAGCAGCACGCACCATTATGTGTGCTTACGGACTGTATCCCTTGCAGACTGTATTGATATATATTGATATATAATGTAGGAACCACAATATTGATAACAGAAAGAAATGGGGGGAGGGGTTTTTTTTGGGTTGGTGCACTAATTGTAAGTGTATCTTGTGTTTTTTATATTGATTTAATTTAAAAAAAACCAAAAAAAAACGATACAGATAAAAAAAATAACCGATACCGATAATTTCCGATATTACATTTTAACGCATTTATCGGCCGATATTATCGGACATCCCTAGTTATTTATTTACCAAATTTGCAAAATCTTCCACCAAAATTTTTTTTCTTATTGGAATATTGGATGTGAAGTAATGGGAACCAATAATTCATAATAACATTGATTTTGATTCAATATTATGTAGGAACCAGAATATTGATAACAGAAAGAAATGGGGGGAGGGAGGTTTTTTGGGTTGGTGCACTAATTGTAAGTGTATCTTGTGTTTTTTTATGTTGATTTAATAAAAAATAAAAAATTAAAATTAAAATTAAAAAAACGATACAGATAATAAAAAAAACGATACCGATAATTTCCGATATTACATTTTAACGCATTTATCGGCATCCCTAGTTATTTATTTACCAAATTTGCAAAATCTTCCACCAAAAAATGTTTTCTTAGTGGAATATTGGATGTGAAGTAATGGGAACCAATAACTCATAATAACATTGATTTTGATTCAATATTATGTAGGAACCAGAATATTGATAACAGAAAGAAATGGGGGGAGGGAGGTTTTTTGGGTTGGTGCACTAATTGTAAGTGTATCTTGTGTTTTTTTATGTTGATTTTATAAAAAAAAAAAAATTTTTAAAAACAAAAACGATACAGATAATAAAAAAACCGATACCGATAATTTCCGATATTACATTTTAACGCATTTATCGGCATCCCTAGTTATTTATTTACCAAATTTGCAAAATCTTCCACCAAATAATGCGTTAAAATGTAATATCGGAAATTATCGGTATCGGTTTTTTTTATTATCTGTATCGTTTTTTTGTTTTTTTTGTTTTTATTAAATCAACATAAAAAACACAAGATACACTTACAATTAGTGCACCAACCCAAAAAACCTCCCTCCCCCCATTTCTTTCTGTTATCAATATTCTGGTTCCTACATAATATTGAATCAAAATCAATGTTATTAGGAATTATTGGTTCCCATTACTTCACATCCAATATTCCACTAAGAAAAATTTTTTTTCACATCATTCACACAAAAGGGTTGTTTCTTTCTGTTATTAATATTCTGCTTCCTACATTATATATCAATATATATCAATACAGTCTGCAAGGGATACAGTCCGTAAGCACACATGATTGTGCGTGCTGCTGCTCCACTAATAGTACTAACCTTTAACAGTTAACTTTACTCATTTTCATTCATTACTAGTTTCTATGTAACTGTTTTTATATTGTTGTACTTTCTTTTTTATTCAAGAAAATGTTTTTAATTTATTCATCTTATTTTACTAATTTTTTTAAAAAGTACCTTATCTTCACCATACCTGGTTGTCCAAATTAGGCATAATAATGTGTTAATTCCACGACTGCATATATCGGTTGATATCGGTATCGGTAATTAAAGAGTTGGACAATATCGGAATATCGGCAAAAAGCCATTATCGGACATCCCTAGTATCGACCAATACAATAATATTATTTAAACTCCGTCTATTTGTATTTGTGTTTGACTTTCCCTCCTACTGTTACCAAATATCAATATTTTAGTTTTACTGAGATTCAAAGATCGTCTGTTTTTGTCAAACCATCTTTTTCATTTGTTCTGTTATTATTTGTGCTAGCGTTTGTGTTCTCTCCTGAACAAAACACACTTGTATCATCTGCAAATAAAAATAACTTTAAGTCCTTTGTAGGATTGCCCCGATACCAACATTTTGGTACCAGTACCGGTACCAAAATGTGTTTTGACAATTTTCGATACTTTGATACTTTTCTAAATAAAGGGGAAACACAAAAAATGTCATTATTTTATTTATTTTAACCAAAAATCGGAAACATATGTTTATTATACGCTTCCGTCAGTCTACCCCAGGGCAGCTGTGGCTACGAAAGTAGCTTACCACCACCAGGTGTGAATGAATGATGGGTTTTTAACATGTAAAGCGACTTTGGGTACTTAGAAAAGTGCTATATAAATCCCAGTTATTATTATAGTTATTATTATTATTGCAATTTAGTCCTTAAATAAAATAGTGAACGTACTAGACAACTTGTCTTTTAGTAGTAAGTAAACAAACAAAGACTCCTAATTAGTCTGCAGTAACATATTGTGTCATTTATACACCTATTATTCTGTACACATTATGAGGGACAAACTGTAAAAATTGATTATTAATCCACTTGTTCATTTACTGTTATTTTCTGTTTGAACATGTTCTATCTACACTTCTGTTCAAATGTAATAATCACTCATTCTTCTCTTCTTTGATACTTTACATTAGTTTTGGATGATACCACAAATGTAGGTATCGATCCGATACCAAGTAGTTACAGGATCATATTCAAAGTCCTCATGTGTCCGGGGACGTATTTATGGACTTTATAAACATAATATACATTTTTAAAAAAAGGAAAAAATATTTTGTAACGATAAAAAGTATCGATGTAATCATAGCAGTATCGACTAGATACGCTCTTGTACTTGGTATCATTACAGTGGATGTCAGGTGTAGATCCACCCGTGGCGTTTGTTTACATTGTGACGGCGGTGAGCTATTGTATCCTCCTACGGTGTGTAGTGAAGCATCTTTAGCTATTCCTCGTCCTCCAGTGATAATGGTATAGGAAGGAGGATTAGTGATTTAGAAGTGGCTTCCTGAGGGTGTTTCAGTGTTATAACTTCACCTTTATCTTTGGTTTTCAAGCCAAAATGCGTCCGTTCTCCCTTTTCTGTCCACACACTGTCTGCTTGTTAGTACTCTGTGTGCGTGCGCTGCCGAACATGCTCCTCTGCTCGTAAAAGAAGCAAAAAAAGAGGCCGTGTAGTACTGATATATGATTCCTTAGTATCGCGGTACTATGCTAGCACCGGTATAATGTACAACCCTACTCCTGTGTAACTTTACAAATGTCGTTTATATAAAGGTTGAAGATTTGGCGTCGATCTCCTACCAGAGTGAGCGATGCAGATGCCCTCTTTGGCCGCCATGTCCTTGAACGCCTCCATCCCGCTTTCGCCGTAGTTGCCTGGAAAGACAGGAGAAGATTGAAAAGGAGCCACTCCCAGAGAGGCGTGGCACAGACATCCACGACGTTCATTGACTCGCCCGCCCGAGCCCGATTGACTAATCCCACATTTGTGTCAGGGAGATCGTCTCCCCACTACGGCACCCATTTTTGTTGCCAGAGAAAGTGGGTGACCTGGAATTTATGCAAATGACACGTTGTACACGCTTCATGCAGGATTTCCCTGCATAAAATGATTCCCGTTTTCCTTTCATCTCGACATTAGGATAGGATAGGACTTTATTGTCAAAAAATTTTAAAAATTACATATACATAAGTATTCACAGCCTTGGTTCAATACTTTGTGACAGCCTTATTCCAAAATGGAAAAAATTAATTTTCGTACTCAAAATTCTACACACAATAAATATCCCATAATGACAATGTGAAAAGTTTTTTTTTTTTTTTTTTTTTTTCAAATTAAAAAAAAGAAATTAAAAAAATGACATATACATAAGTATTCACAGCCTTGGCTCAATACTTTGTGACAGCTCTATTCCAAAATGGAATAAAGTCATTTTTGGTCCTCAAAATTGTACACACAACACCCCATAATGACAAGGTGAATTTATTTTTTTATTTTTTCAAATAAAAAAAATAAATTAAAAAAATGACATATACATAAGTATTCACAGCCTTGGCTCACTACTTTGTGACAGCCTTATTCCAAAATGGAATAAAGTCATTTTTGATCCTCAAAATTGTACACACAACACCCCATAATGGCAATGTGAATTTTTTATTTTTTTTAATTCAAATTTAAAAAAAAAATTAAAAAAATGACATATACATAAGTATTCACAGCCTTGGCTCAATACTTTGTGACAGCCTTATTCCAAAATGGAATAAAGTCATTTTTGGTCCTCAAAATTGTACACACAACACCCCATAATGACAAGGTGAAAAGTTATTTTTTTGTTTTTTTTTATTCAAATAAAAAAAAAAGAAATTAAAAAAATGACATATACATAAGTATTCACAGCCTTGGCTCAATACTTTGTGACAGCTTTATTCCAAAATGGAATAAAGTCATTTTTGGTCCTCAAAATTGTACACACAACACCCCATAATGACAAGGTGAAAAGTTTATTTTTATTTTTATTTTTTATTCAAATTTAAAAAAAAAAAATTAAAAAAATGACATATACATAAGTATTCACAGCCTTGGCTCAATACTTTGTGACAGCCTTATTCCAAAATGGAATAAAGTCATTTTTGGTCCTCAAAATCGTACACACAACACCCCATAATAACAATGTGAATTTATTTTTTTATTTTTTTTTAAATTCAAATAAAAAAATAAATTAAAAAAATGACATATACATAAGTATTCACAGCCTTGGCTCAATACTTTGTGACAGCTTTATTCCAAAATGGAATAAAGTCATTTTTGGTCCTCAAAATTGTACACACAATACCCCATAATGACAAGGTGAAAAGTTTTTTTTTTGTTTTTTTTTATTCAAATAAAAAAAAAAGAAATTAAAAAAATGACATATACATAAGTATTCACAGCCTTGGCTCAATACTTTATGCTACAGCCTTATTCCAAAATGGAATAAAGTCATTTTTGGTCCTCAAAATTGTACACACAACACCCCATAATGACAAGGTGAGAAGTTTTTTTATTTTTTTATTTTTATTCAAATAAAAAAAAAGAAATTTAAAAAATTACATATACATAAGTATTCACAGCCTTGGCTCAATACTTTGTGACAGCTTTGATCCAAAATGGAATAAATTCATTTTTGTACTCAGAATTCTACACACAACACCCCATAATGACAATGTGAATTTTTTTTAATTTTTTTTTTTTTAATTCAAATTAAAAAAAATTTTTTTTAAAAATGACATATACATAAGTATTCACAGCCTTGGCTCAATACTTTGTGACAGCCTTATTCCAAAATGGAATAAAGTCATTTTTGGTCCTCAAAATTGTACACACAACACCCCATAATGACAAGGTGAGAAGTTTTTATTTTTATTTTTTTTTATTCAAATTAAAAAAAAGAAATTAAAAAAATGACATATACATAAGTATTCACAGCCTTGGCTCAATACTTTATGACAGCCTTATTCCAAAATGGAATAAAGTCATTTTTGGTCCTCAAAATTGTACACACAACACCCCATAATGACAAGGTGAGAAGTTTTTTTTTTTTTTTTTTTTTTATTCAAATAAAAAAAAAGAAATTAAAAAAATTACATATACATAAGTATTCACAGCCTTGGCTCAATACTTTGTGACAGCTTTATTCCAAAATGGAATAAAGTCATTTTTGGTCCTCAAAATTGTACACACAACACCCCATAATGACAATGTGAATTTTTTTTAATTTTTTTTTTTTAAATTCAAATTAAAAAAAAATTTTTTTTTTAAATGACATATACATAAGTATTCACAGCCTTGGCTCAATACTTTGTGACAGCCTTATTCCAAAATGGAATAAAGTCATTTTTGGTCCTCAAAATTGTACACACAACACCCCATAATGACAAGGTGAGAAGTTTTTTTTTTTTTTTTTTTTATTCAAATAAAAAAAAAGAAATTAAAAAAATTACATATACATAAGTATTCATAGCCTTGGCTCAATACTTTGTGACAGCCTTATTCCAAAATGGAATAAAGTCATTTTTGGTCCTCAAAATTCTACACACAACACCCCATAATGACAAGGTGAAAAGTTTTTTTTTTGTTTTTTTTAATTCAAATTAAAAAAAAAAATAACAAAAAATGACATATACATAAGTATTCACAGCCTTGGCTCAATACTTTGTGACAGCCTTATTCCAAAATGGAATAAATTCATTTTTGTACTCTAAATTCTACACACAATAAATATCCCATAATGACAATGTGAAAAAAAATTTTTTATTTTTTTTTCAATTAAAAAAGAAAGAAAAAAAGGAGGAATTGACATGTACATAAGTACTCACAGCCTCTGCTCAATACTTTATGTTACAGATTTATTCCAAAATGGAATACTCATTTTTGTCCTCAAAATTCTACACACAGTACCCCATAATGACTATGTGAAAAGGTTTTTTTTTTGTTTTGTTTTTTTATTTAAATAAATAAAATAAATAAAAATCACATGCACATAAGTATTCACAGCCTTTGCTTTGGGGTTTTTTTTAATAAAAAAATAAATAAAATAAAAATAAAAAAGAAGACATGTACATAAGTATTCACAGCCTTTGCTCAATGCTTTGTTACAGCCTTTTACAAAACGGAATAAAGTCATTTTCTTCCCTCAAAATTCTACACAAAATACCCCATAATGACAATGTGAAAAGTTAAAGGAAAAAAAATTCTAATTTAAAAAATAAAGAAGAAATTACATTTACATAAGTATTCACAGCCTTTGCTCAATACTTTATGCTACAGCCTTATTCCAAAATGGAATAAAGTCATTTTTGTCCTCAAAATTCTACACACAATACCCCATAAGGATGATGTGAAAGGTTCTTTTATTTTTATTTAAATAAATAAAATAAATAAAAATCACATGCACATAAGTATTCACAGCCTTTGCTTTGGGGTTTTTTTTAATTAAAAAAAATAATAATAATTTAAAAAAAAGACTTGTACATAAGTATTCACAGCCTTTGCTTAATGCTTTGTTACAGCCTTTTACAAAACGGAATAAAGTCATTTTCTTCCCTCAAAATTCTACACACAATACCCCATAATGACAATGTGAAAAGTTAAAGAAAAAAAATTCTAATTTAAAAAATAAAGAAGAAATTACATTTACATAAGTATTCACAGCCTTTGCTCAATACTTTATGCTACAGCCTTATTCCAAAATGGAATAAAGTCATTTTTGTCCTCAAAATTCTACACACAATACCCCATAAGGACGACGTGAAAGTTTTTTTTATTTATTTAAATAAATAAAATAAATAAAAACCACATGCACATAAGTATTCACAGCCTTTGCTCAATACTTTAAGCTACAGCCTTATTCCAAAATGGAATGAAGTCATTTATGTCCTCAAAATTCTACACACAATACCCCATAAGGACAATGTGTAAAGTTTATTTGTGTTTTATTTTTAAAAATTTGAATTCAAATAAATTAAATAAATCAAAATGACATGCACATAAGTATTCACAGCCTTTGCTCAATACTTTATGCTACAGCCTTATTCCAAAATGGAATAAAGTCATTTTTGTCCTCAAAATTCTCCACACAATACCCCAATGACATGTACATTAGTATTCACAGCATTTGCTGAATACTTTGTTGATACATACACTTGGGTAAAACATCCATCCACTTGGGTAAAACATCCATACACTTGGGTAAAACATCCATACACTTGGGTAAAACATCCATCCACTTGGGTAAAACATCCATACACTTGGGTAAAACATCCATACACTTGGGTAAAACATCCATCCACTTGGGTAAAACATCCATACACTTGGGTAAAACATCCATACACTTGGGTAAAACATCCATACACTTGGGTAAAACATCCATACACTTGGGTAAAACATCCATACACTTGGGTAAAACATCCATACACTTTGGTAAAACATCCATCCACTTGGGTAAAACATCCATCCACTTGGGTAAAACATACATACACTTGGGTAAAACATCCATACACTTGGGTAAAACATCCATACACTTGGGTAAAACATCCATACACTTGGGTAAAACATACATACACTTGGGTAAAACATCCATACACTTAGGTAAAACATCCATACACTTGGGTAAAACATCCATACACTTGGGTAAAACAGAATCCATCCTGTTTGGGTCCCACATCAACCTTAAGAAAGTCAATGACTTCACCATAAAAGTAGGTGACATTGTTATCACCAGGAAAGATGAGGTCACCTACCTAGGTTCCATTCTAGAGGCTAACCTTTCCTGGTGATAAAACGGCAACCAAGGTAATCAAAAAGGTCAACCAACGAACGAGATTTCTCTACAGAATCTCCTCTCTGGTCAACAAAAGCACCATGAGGATTCTGGCGGGAACTCTCGTTCAACCCTTTTTCGATTACGCATGCACCTCCTGGTACCCTAGCACCTCCAAAACCCTCAAATCTAAACTCCAAACATCTCAGAACAAGCTAGTCAGGTTACTTCTAGACCTCCACCCCAGATCCCACCTCACTCCTACCCACTTCTCCAAAGTGGGCTGGCTCAAGGTGGAGGACAGAGTTAAACAACTTGCACTGAGCCTGGTCTATAAAATCCGCTACACCTCCCTGATACCGAAGTACATGTCAAACTACTTCCTTAACGTAAATGACCGCCATAACCACAACACCAGGGGGTGCTCCACTAACCACGTTAAACCCAGATTCCGAACTAACAAAGGTCTTAACTCATTCTCCTTCTATGCCACATCAATGTGGAATGCGCTCCCAACAGGTGTAAAAGAAAGGGCATCTCTATCCTCCTTCAAAACCGCAATAAAAGTTCACCTCCAGGCAGCTACAACCCTAAACTAACACCCTCCCCGGATTGCTAATAATCAAATGTAAACAATCAAATGCAGATACTTTTTCTTATGCCTTCTGATCTCTCTCTCTCTCTCTCTCTCTATGTCCACTACTTGATGTCCATATCCTCCCCCACCCCCTCCACACCCCTGATTGGGGTGTGGAGGGTAGCCCATAAGGACCAGATGAGTAGCCCGCCGGCCTGTTCTAAAAATAGCTCAAATAGCAGCACTTACCAGTGAGCTGCATCTATTTTTTAAATTGTATTTATTTACTAGCAAGCTGGTCTCGCTTTGTCTGACATTTTTAATTCTAAGAGAGACAAAACTCAAATAGAATTTGAAAATCCAAGAAAATATTTTAAAGACTTGGTCTTCACTTGTTTAAATTCATTATTTTTTTTACTTTGCTTCTTATAACTTTCAGAAAGACAATTTTAGAGAAAAAATACAACCTTAAAAATGATTTTAGGATTTTTAAACACATATACCTTTTTACCTTTTAAATTCCTTCCTCTTCTTTCCTGACAATTTAAATCAATGTTCAAGTATTTTTTTATTTTTTTTTATTGTAAAGAATAATAAATACATTTTAATTTAATTCTTCATTTTAGCTTCTGTTTTTTCGACGAAGAATATTTGTGAAATATTTCTCCAAACTTATTATGATCAAAATTCCAAAAAATTATTCTGTCAAATCTAGAAAATCTGTAGAATCAAATTAAAATCTTATTTCAAAGTCTTTTGAATTTCTTTTAAAATTTTTGTTCTGGAAATTCTAGAAGAAATAATGATTTGTCTTTGTTAGAAATATAGCTTGGTCCAATTTGTTATATATTCTAACAAAGTGCAGATTGGATTTTAACCTATTTAAAACATGTCATCAAAATTCTAAAATTAATCTTAATCAGGAAAAATTACTAATGATGTTCCATAAATTATTTTTTTAAGTTTTTCTCTTCTTTTTTTCGGTTGAATTTTGAATTTTAAAGAGTCGAAATTGAAGATAAACTATGTTTCAAAATGTAATTGTCATTTTTTTTCGTGTTTTCTCCTCTTTTAAACCGTTCAATTAAGTGTAAATATCATGAATTATTAATAATAACATAGAGTTAAAGGTAAATTGAGCAAATTGGCTATTTCTGGCAATTTATTGAAGTGTGTATCAAACTGGTAGCCCTTTGCATTAATCACTACCCAAGAAGTAGCTCTTGCTTTCAAAAAGGTTGGTGACCCCTGGTATATATGATAATATATATCTGTATCATGAATCAATTTAAGTGACTTAAACAAGTTGAAAAACTTATTGGGGTGTTACCATTTAGTGGTCAATTGTACGGAATATGTACTTCACTGTGCAACCTACTAATAAAAGTCTCAATCAATCAATCAATGCAACTTTGCCAGCAATTACAGCCTCAAGTCTTTCTGAACAGGATGCCACAAGCCTGGCACACCTATCTTTGGGCAGTTTTGCCCATTTCTCTTTTTTTTTTAAAGACAACAATGAATTCGCTCCATTTTAGAATAAGGCTGTAACATGAGAAAATGTGGAAAAAGTGAATACTTTCCGGATGCGCTTTCCAATGGATGATTGGTGCAGCCATGAAGACAATTGCTCGAAATGGGGGGACTACTAAAAGGAGAGATGAAGGCAGCACGGGCAGAAATGAAGAGTGTGTGTGCACGTTACGCCAATGACGAGTGCGGCTGAGCTAAGTATAAAGTCCTGTAATTAGTCTCTCAGTGAGGGGAGCGGGGGACAGATGGCGCAGACCTTCCTACCCTGCACACACACACACACACACACACACACACACACACACACACTCTTGTATTTCTTACCTTCTTCAGACCTCCGAAAAATGCCCACCTCTTTAGCACCAGCCTTTCTAGATATATAAAGAAGTGTATTTACAACATTAATAATATATACATACTATGCAAATATAAAAAAGCCTTCACAAGAAAATCTTTGAATTTTGGCAGTGTTATAATAAAAGTCGTCATTTTACTCAACGCAAGTCAAAATTGTACAAGAAAAACTGGACAGTTGTGCAATATTATGATATAAGTTGGAATTTCACTCAACGGTCGCAATTTTACGAGAAAAGCTTAAAATGTGTACGAATTTTACTCGACAAAAGTCACAATTTTATAAGAGAACTTGAAAATGTTGGCAATGTTTTAATAATAATAATAATCGCAATTTTACTTGGCAAAATTATGACCATACCATACCATACCATACCGACTTTATTTATAAAGCCCTTTAAAGGCCTACTGAAAGCCACTACTAGCGACCACGCAGTCTGATAGTTTATATATCAATGATGAAATCTTAACATTGCAACACATGCCAATACGGTTAACTTATAAAGTGACATTTTAAAACTTCCCGGGAAATATCCGGCTGAAACATCGCGGTATGATGACGTATGCGCGTGACGAAGTCAGAGTAACGGAAGTTATGGTACCCCGTAGAATCCTATACAAAAAGCTCTGTTTTCATTTCATAATTCCACAGTATTCTGGACATCTTTTGCAATTTGTTTAATGAACAATGAAGGCTGCAAAGAAGACAGTTGTAGGTGGGATCAGTGTATTAGCAGCGGACTACAGCAACACAACCAGGAGGACTTTGTTGGAGCGCTAGCCGCGCTAGCCGCGCTAGTCGCGCTAGCCGCGCTAGTCGCGCTAGCCGCGCTAGCCGCCGACCTCACCTTGACTTCCTACGTCTCCGGGCCGCCAAACGCATCGGGTGAAGTCCTTCGTCCTTCTGCCGATCGCTGGAACGCAGGTGAGCACGGGTGTTGATGAGTAGATGAGGGCTGGCTGGCGTAGGTGGCGAGCTAATGTTTTTAGCATAGCTCTGTGAGGTCCCGTTGCTAAGTTGCTAAGTTAGCTTCAATGGCGTCGTTAGCACAGCATTGTTAACCTTCGCCAGCCTGGAAAGCATTAACCGTGTATTTACATGTCCACGGTTTAATAGTATTGTTGATTTTCTATCTATCCTTCCTTCTATCCTTTATTTTTTTGTTTCTATATGCAGTTAAAGCACGATGCTATCACGTTAGCTCGTAGCTAAAGCATTTCGCCGATGTATTGTCGTGGAGATAAAAGGCACTGAATGTCCATTTTGCGTTCTCGACTCTCATTTTCAAGAGGATATAGTATCCCAGGTGGTTTAAAATACAAATCTGTGATCCACAATAGAAAAAGGAGAGAGTGTGGAATCCAATGAGCCAGCTTGTACCTAAGTTACGGTCAGAGCGAAAAAAGATACGTCCATCACTGCCTCTCAAGTCCTTCACTGTAACGTTCCTCATCTACGAATCTTTCATCCTGGCTCAAATTAATGGGGTAATCGTCACTTTCTCGGTCCGAATCTCTCTCGCTCCATTGTAAACAACGGGGAATTGTGAGGAATACTAGCTCCTGTGACGTCACGCTACTTCCGCTACAGGCAAGGCTTTTTTTTTATCAGCGAGCAAAAGTTGCCAACTTTATCGTCGATTTTCTCTATTAAATCCTTTCAGCAAAAATATGGCAATATCGCGAAATGATCAAGTATGACACATAGAATGGATCTGCTATTCCCGTTTAAATAAAAAAAATCATTTCAGTAGGCCTTTAAAAACAACCACAGTTGAAAAACAAAGGGCTGTACACCACAAAGAAATAAAGGCAAAGGACAAGACTAAAAAATAAAATTTAAAACAGAAGTAAAATACACATTAAAAAAAGCAAATACAAAATTACCCTAAGAACAATTTTGTTAGATAAAAAGCAGTTAAAAGTTAAAAACAGTTAAAAGTTAAAAACAGTTTAAAGTCTCATGCTGACGAAAGTCATAATTTCACTAAAAAAAATGTCACTATTTTACACAAAAAAAAACAAAAAAAATTGGCAACATTGTGATAAAAGTCGGAATTTGATATGACAAATGTCACCATTTTGCATGAAAAAGTTAAAATTTGACATGGAAAAAGTTATAATTTTACGAGAAAACATCGCAATATTCCAGAAACAGAAGGAATGTGAGAAATTCTTCCCAATTTTATAAGAAAAAAGTCGACAAATTGTGAGAAAAAGACTGCTTTTTTTTTTATTTTTTGTTTTTGGTTTTTAATCTTCATTATTTACTTCAAGTTATTACAGTATGTCTCTATATATATTTTTTTTTTTTCTTAATTTTGGCCAAAGGGGGCGCATTTCAATTTCTTACACACACTTGTTATTACATATGTTGACCAGAGGGGGAGCACTTTTAAAAGCGTCACACAGTCAATTTGAAAAATCCCTCCTTTTTGGGACCACCCTCGTTTTGATAGATGTCACCAGCAGGGGTGCAAATGAGATCTCCATTTATTGTTTTTTGTAATGTGCTTAAGGCCGATGACAAACGAGTGACCCCTGTGCCGCACTTTGGACAACCCAGCTGTAGAAGCTAAGAGTTAATGGCTACTATAGTCTTAGTAGCGTAGTGTATTTGTTCATCCTATGCTCACATATGGGTTGTCTTACGTCAGCACCAGAAGTCGCAAAATCAGCTGTTCACCTGGCGGGTTTTTTCTGGGATGAATAGGGAAGTCCTTCTTTAGCTGCCGTCTTCTTTTATCATATATTGCTGCCTTTGCAATGTTTACTCTTGTATGCACTTTGAATCAACCAAAAATCCTGACTTTGGAGCAATGTTCACGGACTCTAGTATTTGGCTCTCTATTAGATGCAATGGTTTTCCATATTGGGACCAGGATTTATGTCCTAACTTGTTCACCGCTCCTCATATGGAAGCTACTTTTCCTTGTTTATGTCTCAAAGGTAGAAATACAAGAACACACACAAAAATCCTGATTTTGGAGCAATGTTCACGGACTCTAGTATTTGGCTCTCTATTAGATGCAATGGTTTTCCATATTGGGACCATGATTTCGGTCCTAACTTGTTCACCGCTCCTCATATGGAAGCTATGTTTCCTTGTTGATGTCTCAAGAAGGGTAGAAATACAAGAACACACACAAAAATCCTGACTTTGGAGCAATGTTCACAGACTCTAGTATTTGGCTCTCTATTAGATGCAATGGTTTTCCATACCGGGACCATGATTTATGTCCTAACTTGTTCACCGCTCCTCATATGGAAGCTACTTTTCCTTGTGGATGTCTCAAGAAGGGTAGAAGTACAAGAACACACACAAAAATCCTGACTTTGGAGAAATGTTCACGGACTCTAGTATTTGGCTCTCTATTAGATGCAATGGTTTTCCATATTGGGACCATGATTTATGTCCTAACATGGAAGCTACTTTTCCTTGTTGATGTCTCAAGAAGGGTAGAAATACAAGAACACACACAAAAATCCTGACTTTGGAGCAATGTTCACAGACTCTAGTATTTGGCTCTCTGTTAGATGCAATGGTTTTCCATATTGGGACCATGATTTATGTCCTAACTTGTTCACCGCTCCTCAAATGGAAGCTACGTTTCATTGTGGATGTCTCAAAAAGTGTAGAAATACAAGAACACACACAAAAATCCTGACTTTGGAACAATGTTCACGGACTCTAGTATTTGGCTCTCTATTAGATGCAATGGTTTTCCATACTGGGACCATTATTTCGGTCCTAACTTGTTCACCGCTCCTCATATGGAAGCTACTTTTCCTTGTTGATGTCTCAAGAAGGGTAGAAATACAAGAACACACACAAAAATCCTGACTTTGGAACAATGTTCACGGACTCTAGTATTTAACTCTCTATTAGATGCAATGGTTTTCCATACCGGGACCATGATTTATGTCCTAACTTGTTCACCGCTCCTCATATGGAAGCTACGTTTCATTGTGGATGTCTCAAGAAGGGTAGAAATACAGGAACACACACAAAAATCCTGACTTTGGAGAAATGTTCACAGACTCTAGTATTTGGCTCTCTATTAGATGCAATGGTTATCCATATTGGGGCCATGATTTATGTCCTAACGTGTTCACACCTCCTCATATGGAAGCTACGTTTCCTTGTTGATGTCTCAAGAAGGGTAGAAATACAAGAACACACACACAAATCCTGACTTTGGAACAATGTTCACGGACTCTAGTATTTGGCTCTCTGTTAGATGCAATGGTTTTCCATATTGGGACCCTGATTTATGTCCTAACATGGAAGCTACTTTTCCTTGTTGATGTCTCAAGAAGGGTAGAAATACAAGAACACACACAAAAATCCTGACTTTGGAGAAATGTTCACGGACTCTAGTATTTGGCTCTCTATTAGATGCAATGGTTTTCCGTATTGGGACCATAATTTATGTCCTAACTTGTTCACCGCTTCTCATAAGGAAGCTACATTTCCTTGTTTATGTCTCAAAGGTAGAAATACAAGAACACACACAAAAATCCTGACTTTGGAGCAATGTTCACGGACTCTAGTATTTGGCTCTCTATTAGATGCAATGGTTTTCCATATTGGGGCCATGATTTATGTCCTAACTTGTTCACACCTCCTCATATGGAAGCTACGTTTCCTTGTTGATGTCTCAAGAAGGGTAGAAATACAAGAACACACACACAGAGAGAGAGAGACATAGGGTAAGCGTCATCAGAATCGATAAAAGCTTGTAACCTACTTCACTCTGGTCCCAACAGGGATTTAGGTGAGAGACATCTTCCTCAGCCAGTCTCTCTTTGCGCTATTGTGGTCACATGACTCACCAGTGCACGTGACGCAGACACAACTACACAATCACACGTGCGACGTCGTGAATACTTCCACAGTGGAGCTCTACTCTCCAGCTTGACTGACTCCATCTTTACAAGAGTGTTTGGGGAACTCAATTCCTGCCGACTTCCTTCCTCTGCCCTCCTTCTCTTCCCCTTTCCCCTCTCAATTACTATTCTCATCCTCGCCTGCCATTCCACCATCTTTACAGGCTTCTCTTCCACCCTCCTCTCCTGTCACCGCGAGGGGGGAGAGAAACACCAAACCAAAAAAAAACCCATCAAAAAGTGGAATCTGTCAACATTTCCATGACCTCTACGGGTTTGTATTCAATCTGTGCCACCTGGACATGGCACAGCTTTCTACATATATAATGTAGTAACAGACACCTTCATAACAATATGTAATATGTACACACTGCAAGTATATATATAATGTAGTAACAGACACCTTCATAACAATATGTAATATGTACAATATACACACTGCAAGTATATATATATATATATATATATATATATATATATATATATATATATATATATATATATATATATATATATATATATATAATGTAGTAACAGACACCTTTATAACAATATGTAATATGTACAATATACACACTGCAAGTATATATATAATGTAGTAACAGACACCTTCATAACAATATGTAATATGTACAATATACACACTGCAAGTATATATATAATGTAGTAACAGACACCACAGAAGGTGGGGACAAGGTTGACAACTTGATTTATCAGGAAAGCGATTATTAATAACCATACGGAAGGGACTTACGCTGTCTTTAAGTTGAAGTGGATTGCTTCGGTGACACCCAGTGGCCACAATGAATCATTAAGATAAGCTCATTACACGGTAAGTCGGACGACGTGGACACGTTTTTTACTGAATACTATTTAATTCTGCCTTGGTGACTTTGGGATGATGTGGACACGTTTGTTACTGAATACTACTTAATTCTGCCTTGGTGACTTTGTATGTAAAAGTAATACGCAACTATAATTGACAAATCAAAATCCAGTAAGCCATTGATTCATTTGTTCGATCCATCGGACAAAATATTGCATTTTTCGGACCATAAGGCCCCCGTTTTGTGGGCGCTCTTGTTTACGTGCCTCCACTTCGACAGTGTCTTCGTTGCATGGATAGTTTTTAGCGCTTCCATAGCGAGTCGACTGACATATATAAGTTGGAAGTCTACGCTACGTTGTGTTAGAAGTGGCAACAGCCGGAGGATGAATGCTCCACAACAGGAGGATGGAGAAAAATAAGATTATTGACTAGATCCAGGACTTATGCAGATCCTAAATACACATCAGCAGGTACCAACGGGTAAGAAAAGTTGGTTTTGCATAACATTGCGCAACAAAACGGCAGATAATGTCTCCTAATAGGTGCCATTTTGGGGTCCTAATACACACCATAATAATACCGTATGTTGAAGCACAGTACGTCTGACTATGGTAGTCGTAATGCGCCGACAATCCATCAAGCGATGCGGCGTTGGAGCTTGCCAAAGTCATACTCAAACATTTTGACAGATTTTTGAACGCTACGTGCAACGTTCTATATTCTCGATGAAACATCAACGTTTAGGTGTTGCTTGTTTACGTTTACTTGCTGGCGTCATTTATTGAACAGGTGTCAACCTGCAGTCCACACAAATCTTTACTACGTGACCGGCATATACCGGCACAACCAGAATTAATACGTGCACAAGACTGTTTGTATCTCACATGCTATCACACACAAGTAAACACTCTGCAGGACTGCTAGTATCGCACATATTACCTCACATGAGTAAACACGCTGCAGGACTTATTGTATCGCACATGATATCACACACAAGTAAACACGCTGCAGGACTGCTTGTATCACACATGAGATCACACATGATTAAACACGGCGCAGGACTGCTTGTATCGCACATGATATCACAAACGAGTAAACATGCCACAGGACTGCTTGTATCGCACATTATGTCACACACAAGTAAACATGCTGCAAGACTGCTTATATTGCACATGATATCACACACAAGTAAACATGCCGCACGACTGCTTGTATCACACATGATATCACAAACGAGTAAACATGCCACAGGACTGCTTGTATCGCACATTATATCACACACAAATAAATATGCTGCAGTACTGCTTGTATTGCACATGATATCACACAAGTAAACACGCTGCAGGACTGCTTGTATCGCACATGATATCACACACAAGTAAACACGCTGCAGGACTGCTTGTATCTCACACGCTATCACACACAAGTAAACACTCTGCAGGAGTGCTTGTATCGCACACAATATCTCACATGAGTAAACAAGCTGCGGACTTTTTGTATCTCACATGCTATCACACACAAGTAAACACTCTGCAGGACTGCTTGTATCGCACATAATATCTCACATTTATTTATTTATTTATTTACATGAGTAAACACGCTGCAGGACTTTTTGTATCGCACATGATATCACACACAAGTCAACACGCTGCAGGACTTCTTGTAGCGCACATGGTATCACACACAAGTTAATATGCTGCAGTACTGCTTGTATTGCACATGATATCACACAAGTAAACACACTGCAAAACAGCTTGTATCGCACATGATATCCCACACAAGTAAACACGCTGCAGGACAGCTTGTATCGCACATGATATCACAAACGATTAAACATACCACAGGACTGCTTGTTTTGCACATTATATCACACACAAGAAAACATGCTGCAAGACTGCTTATATTGCACATGATATCACACAAGTAAACATGCCGCACGACTGCTTGTATCACACATGACATCCCACACAAATAAATATGCTGCAGTACTGCTTGTATTGCACATGATATCACACAAGTAAACACGCTGCAGGACTGCTTGTATCGCACATGATATCACACACAAGTAAACACGCAGCAGGTCACTGCTTGTATCTCACACGCTATCACACACAAGTAAACACTCTGCAGGAGTGCTTGTATCGCACATAATATCTCACATGAGTAAACACGCTGCAGGACTTTTTGTATCGCACATGATATCACACACAAGTCAACACGCACAAATAAAGACGCTGTAGGACTGCTTGTATCTCACATGCTATCACACACAAGTAAACACTCTGCAGGACTGCTTGTATCGCACATAATATCTCACATTTATTTATTTATTTATTTACATGAGTAACACACTGCAGGACTTTTTGTATCGCACATGATATCACACACAAGTCAACACGCTGCAGGACTTCTTGTAGTGCACATGGTATCACACACAAGTTAATATGCTGCAGTACTGCTTGTATTGCACATGATATCACACAAGTAAACACGCTGCAGGACAGCTTGTATCGCACAAGATATCCCACACAAGTAAACACGCTGCAGGACAGCTTGTATCGCACATGATATCACAAACGAGTAAACATGCCACACGACTGCTTGTTTTGCACATTATATCACACACAAGAAAACATGCCGCACGACTGCTTGTATCACACATGACATCACACACAAGTAAATATGCTGCAGTACTGCTTGTATTGCACATGATATCACACAAGTAAACACGCTGCAGGACTGCTTGTATCGCACATGATATCACACACAAGTAAACACGCAGCAGGTCACTGCTTGTATCTTACATGCTATCACACACAAGTAAACACTCTGCAGGAGTGCTTGTATCGCACATAATATCTCACATGAGTAAACACGCTGCAGGACTTTTTGTATCGCACATGATATCACACACAAGTCAACACGCACAAATAAAGACGCTGTAGGACTGCTTGTATCTCACATGGTATCACACACAAGTAAACACTCTGCAGGGACTGCTTGTATCGCACATAATATCTCACGTGAGTAAACACGCTGCAGGACTTTTTGTATCGCACATGATATCACACACAAGTCAACACGCTGCAGGACTTCTTGTAGCGCACATAATATCACACACAAGTTAATATGCTGCAGTACTGCTTGTATTGCACATGATATCACACAAGTAAACACGCTGCAGGACAGCTTGTATCGCACATGATATCCCACACAAGTTAACACGCTGCAGGACAGCTTGTATCGCACATGATATCACAAACGAGTAAACATGCCACAGGACTGCTTGCATCGCACATTACATCACACACAAGTAAACATGCTGCAAGACTGCTTATATTGCACATGATATCACACACAAGTAAACATACCGCACGACTGCTTGTATCACACATGACATCAATCAATCAATCAATGTTTATTTATATAGCCCTAAATCACAAGTAAATATGCTGCAGTACTGCTTGTATTGCACATGATATCACACAAGTAAACACGCTGCAGGACTGCTTGTATTGCACATGATATCACACACAAGTAAACACGCTGCAGGACTGCTTGTATCTCACATGCTATCACACGCAAGTAAACACTCTGCAGGAGTGCTTGTATCGCACATAATATTGCACATGAGTAAACACGCTGCAGGACTTTTTGTATCGCACATGATATCACACACAAGTCAACACGCACAAATAAAGACGCTGTAGGACTGCTTGTATCTCACATGCTATCACACACAAGTAAACACTCTGCAGGACTGCTTGTATCGCACATAATATCTCACGTGAGTAAACACGCTGCAGGACTTTTTGTATCGCACATGATATCACACACAAGTCAACACGCTGCAGGACTTCTTGTAGCGCACATGATATCACACACAAGTCAACACGCTGCATGACTTCTTGTAGCGCACATGGTATCACACACAAGTTAATATGCTGCAGTACTGCTTGTTTTTACATCCCATAATAGCAATTGACGTTTGGCAGCAAAAGGAGGAATTAATTGACACAGAAGCAATGAATTGGTGATTTGTGCAGAAGGTGTTTGGCACACAGCAGCCAGGTGAAGGCGTCAGGTGGTATCAGTCAGTCAGGTCGTATCGCTGCAATCTGTCTGATGATGTCATTGCTTCTGCGGCCAAGCCAAAGATGCGACGCGACACAGATGCCGTCTCTTCCCCTCCGTGGCCGGGGTTCTAATCTACGCCGCTGAATGGAAGTCAGACCATCAAAACACTCGGAATCCAGTTTGACCCAAATTCTGTTCCATTTATCCAAATCTTCCAGCCCTACTTTTAGCATGATGCACATGTTGCCATGGAAACCGCACTCATCACCATATTCACGTCTTGTTTCACACGCTGCGGAACTACGTTGTATTATGACTGCATTGGAGGTAGCGTTATCGTATGTCACTATCGGACTCCAGGTAAATGTCTGATCCACTCTGATGGCATCCAAGTATCAGATGACGTGTGCTTGCATGTAAAATGTGTGATATCATGTGCGATACAAGCAGTCCTGCAGCGTGTTTACTTGTGTGTGATATCATGTGCGATACAAGCAGTCCTGCAGAGTGTTTACTTGTGTGTGATATCATGTGAGATACAAGCAGTCCTGCAGCGTGTTTATTTGTGTGTGATAGCATGTGAGATACAAGCTGTCCTGCAGCGTGTTTACTTGTGTGTGATAGCATGTGCGATACAAGCTGTCCTGCAGCGTGTTTATTTGTGTGTGATAGCATGTGAGATACAAGCTGTCCTGCAGCGTGTTTATTTGTGTGTGATAGCATGTGAGATACAAGCTGTCCTGCAGCGTGTTTATTTGTGTGTGATAGCATGTGAGATACAAGCTGTCCTGCAGCGTGTTTATTTGTGTGTGATAGCATGTGCGATACAAGCTGTCCTGCAGCGTGTTTACTTGTGTGTGATAGCATGTGCGATACAAGCAGTCCTGCAGCGTGTATATTTGTGTGTGATAGCATGTGAGATACAAGCTGTCCTGCAGCGTGTTTACTTGTGTGGGATATCATGTGCGATACAAGCTGTCCTGCAGCGTGTTTACTTGTGTGATATCATGTGCAATACAAGCAGTACTGCAGCATATTAACTTGTGTGTGATACCATGTGCGCTACAAGAAGTCCTGCAGCGTGTTGACTTGTGTGTGATATCATGTGCGTTACAAAAAGTCCTGCAGCGTGTTTACTCACGTGAGATATTATGTGCGATACAAGCACTCCTGCAGTGTTTACTTGTGTGTTATAGCATGTGAGATACAAGCAGTCCTACAGCGTCTTTATTTGTGCGTGTTGACTTGTGTGTGATATCATGTGCGATACAAAAAGTCCTGCAGCGTGTTTACTCATGTGAGATATTATGTGCGATACAAGCACTCCTGCAGAGTGTTTACTTGTGTGTGATAGCATGTAAGATACAAGCAGTGACCTGCTGCGTGTTTACTTGTGTGTGATGTCATGTGTGATACAAGCAGTCGTGCGGCATGTTTACTTGTGTGTGATATCATGTGCAATATAAGCAGTCTTGCAGCATGTTTTCTTGTGTGTGATATCATGTGCAAAACAAGCAGTCCTGTGGCATGTTTACTCGTTTGTGATATCATGTGCGATACAAGCTGTCCTGCAGCGTGTTTACTTGTGTGGGATATCATGTGCGATACAAGCAGCATGTTATGGCCTGATCCTGTATGAAGTGAACACGAGCAGGACATCACCACCGCCGTCTTTAAAAGATAATTGTAGCCTTCAGTGTATTTGTCACTTTCTTCTATTATCTTCCATCCGCATGATGCGTTAATGCTGGAAACTAATGAGAGTGTAAGTCACCACCCCCACCTCCTCTTCCTCCCTCCCTAGTTCCGGTGTACGCTCTTATCTGTCCCCAGCTCTACTTTCATGGTAAACCGTGCGTGCGTGCGTGCGCACACACACCATTAGTTTCATTGCTTTCCCCCATTTTCCAATTCCTCCCTCTCCTTCTCCTTCTTGTTACCTCCACACCACCCCCACCCTTTACTGCTCCTCTCCCTCAATTTCCTTTTCCCATTCTAATTTTTCGCCATTTTCTCTCTCAGGCTCTTCGTGTCTCGCAGGGAACACGAATCGCAGCGCATCGACTACACACTAGGGCCGGGCGACAAAACGATATCGACGTGCATCCCGGCGGAACACGTAATCGGCATCGACGTACTATATTTTTTTCTTTCTTCTTCGTGGAAAGAAAGCGGAAGTACGGAAGCAAGGTCGGTTGCACAAAACCGATGGCTGATCAGTGGGAGTGGCTCGCTAACAGCCAAACAGGTGACAGTATCAACTATCAAGTAGAGATAAATGCGTTAAAATGTAATATCGGAAATTATCGGTATCAGTTTTTTTATCATCTGTATCGTTTTTTTTTGTTTGTTTGTTTTTTTTTTTTTTTTTTAATTAGATCAACATAAAAAACACAAGATACACTTACAATTAGTGCACCAACCCAAAAAACCTCCCTCCCCCATTTCTTTCTGTTATCAATATTCTGCTTCCTACATTATATATCAATATATATCAATACAGTCTGCAAGGGATACAGTCCGTAAGCACACATGATTGACTCGACACCGAGGATGTCGTTGTGGCTTGTACAGCCCTTTGAGACACTTGTGATTTAGGGCTATATAAATAAACATTGATTGATTGATTGATTGATTGTGCGTGCTGCTGCTCCACTAATAGTACTAACCTTTAACACTTCATTTTACTAATTTTCAATAATTACTAGTTTCTATGTAACTGTTTTTATATTGTTTTACTTTCTTTTTTATTCAAGAAAATTTTTTTATTTTAGTTATTTTTTTTCATTTTTTTAAAAAGTACCTTATCTTCACCATACATGGTTGTCCAAATTAGGCATAATAATGTGTTAATTCCACGACTGCATATATCGGTTGATATCGGTATCGGTTGATATCGGTATCTGTAATTAAAGAGTTGGACAATATCGGAATATCGGCAAAAAGCCATTATCGGACATCCCTACTATCAAGTTTGCTTGATTCTTTGCATGGAGTGAGAAGAGGAAGTCAAAATGAAGAAATTGTGGATAACAGAGGAAAAGTAACTTTTTTTGGTTGTTTTCAAACGGACCGTAGTCAGACCAATACGGCCTGTACATGATGCAAGGCCAGAGCGCTAATACCACACCACCTTAGCTCACCCTTTAGAGCACAGCTGTAACTCCCTGCCACGATACCTGCAGAAAATAGTTCTTCTCAGGTTTCTCCATGTTTACATTTTCACTATTTTCTTACACTTTATGAAGCATTTCTTACATATTCCTTCATTTTAAGAGCTTATAGTTAAAGGCCTACTGAACCACTACTAGCGACCACGCAGTCTGATAGTTTATATATCAATGATGAAATCTTAACATTGCAACACATGCCAATACGGCCGGGTTAACTTATAAAGTGACATTTAAAATTTCCCGGGAAATATCCGGCTGAAACGTCGCGGTATGATGACGTATGCGCGTGACGTAGTCAGTTTAACGGAAGTTATGGTACCCCGTAGAATCCTATACAAAAAGCTCTGTTTTCATTTCATAATTCCACAGTATTCTGGACATCTTTTGCAATTTGTTTAATGAACAAATGTCCACTGTTTAATAGTATTGTTGATCTTCTGTCTATCCTTCCAGTCAGGGGTTTATTTCTTTTGTTTCTATATGCAGTTAAAGCACGATGCTATCACGTTAGCTCGTAGCTAAAGCGTTTCGCCGATGTATTGTCGTGGAGATAAAAGGCACTGAATGTCCATTTCGCGTTCTCGACTCTCATTTTCAAGAGGATATAGTATCCGAGGTGGTTTAAAATACAAATCCGTGATCCACAATAGAAAAAGGAGAGAGTGTGGAATCCAATGAGCCAGCTTGTACCTAAGTTACGGTCAGAGCGAAAAAAAATATGTATTTCACTGCATTTTAGTCCGTCACTCTAACGTTCCTCATCCACAAATCTTTCATCCTCGCTCAAATTAATGGGGTAATGGTCCGAATCGCTCTAGCTGCGTTGAAAACAATAGGAAAATATGAGGGAGTGAACAACTGACAACGTCACGCTACTTCCGGTAGGGGCAATGCTTTTTTTTTATCGCGAGACCAAAAGTTGCGAACTTTATCGACTAAATCCTTTCAGCAAAAATATGGCAATATCGCAAAATGATCAAGTATGACACATAGAATGGATCTGCTATTCCCGTTTAAATAAAAAAAATTCATTTCAGTAGGCCTTTAAGTGCTCAATGTGACTTTACTATTTTGTCGACATTGAGTGTTTTCCACGCTTGTGTTGACATTTCTTCTCTGCCTTGAGAGCTGAGGGGATTATAATCAGAGGAAGTTACATTTCATACTTTTCTCCAAGTCCTTGTTTTCGATAGGTCATAAAAAACTTCAATAATTATCGACGGGTCGATACAAAACACTTAAATTGTGAAACAGTGTTCAGCCCTACCACACACACACACACACACACACACACACACACACGCACGACGAGACGAGAACAACCTTTTCTACACCACACAAGGGAAAAAAACAAGTATTGCTATGTTCCAAGCGGTTTTCGGAGGTACAAAGTAATACATAAGAAATAGGGGGCATTTGAGGACAGCGAATAGGCCCATCAATAACAGCACGAGAGGCGGGACTATGGCGTCACATTAGTACCAAAAATCCAAGCGCGTAAAAACTGTTATCGTGCGCTGGCTCGTTTTGCGCGCGCGCGGTGCCTTTCTTCGCGCGCGCGCTGTCTCGGTCTGCGCGCTGTCATGTTTCATTTTGGTACTTTGGGGGCGGGCATGCTTAGACCGCTCCTTCTTTCTGATTGGCTTTGAGCAATCAGAAGTATAGCAGGGCGGGTCATCGTCAATATGTCTTAAGATTTACGGAGGAAGAAGTGGATCAAAAAATGTTGGCTGAAAAAGAGGTAAGTTATTGAACTGGTTTGGAGTGATTGTAAGGGTACTATTACTAAAAATAATAATAATACATTTTTATTTATAAAACACTTTTCATACATTTAAAATGCAGCTCAAAGTGCTTTACATAGTTAAAAACAAAATGAGAAATAACACCCACACCCCATGAAGACAGTCAAACCAAACATGTACATAAAAATAAACAAACAACAACAACAACAATAATAATAATAACAACACAATGACAATAGCCAATCACAGGAACCCTCTGGACGTGGAGATCCAGAGGGCTCTTTGAGGAAACACTAGATGATCAAATAAATGGATTAAAAATAATTAAAATACACATCAG
>NC_084743.1:4356168-4368668 GCF_033978785.1 Entelurus aequoreus
AGCTTTTTTGCCTAGCATGAGAAAAGTTATCTTCTAGCTGGAGCCCAATTTTGTATCTATTTCATTCATTAAAGAATAAAAAGATTCTCATTATCCCTAAATATGTTCTGATATCTGACAAGGCATTTAGGTTCTTGTGAGAATTCTTGTCTGGTCTCCTTTGTTTCCCTGTCAAAATTGTTTGCCAGGAAATCCAGTTTTTGTCCTTCTTTCCTGGCGCAAAGGACCCGATCGACATGCCTCCGTCCGCAACACTCGGAGTGTGGGATGATTTAAGGAACGCCACGAGTTTCATGTTCCGTGATTCAATCAAATAACGTGAAAGAGATGGATGGACATGAAAATGACAGAAAAGATATCGGCCATAAATCTCAACTTTGTGCAAATATCTTGACCAATATGAGATGGTTGTATATGTAAAGAAAAGCAGGCAGCCGCTCACACATTCTCATACTTTCTTTAACGTCCAGGACGAAATTAATGAAAAATGTCTCAACTATAATCTATGTGACGGAGCCCAGAATTGTTTTTATTTAAATGTTCACAATATTTCAGGGTTCCCCACAAGGAAACCTTACAATCCATAAAGTGTAGAGATGTCCGATAATATCGGTCTGCCGATATTATCGGCCGATAAATGCGTTAAAATGTAATATCGGAAATTATCGGTATCGTTGTTTTTTTTTTATCAGTATCGTTTTGTTTTTTTTTTGTTTTTTTTTGTTTGTTTTTTTATTAAATCGACATAAAAAACACAAGATACACTTACAATTAGTGCACCAACCCAAAAAACCTCCTTCCCCCATTTACACTCATTCACACAAAAGGGTTGTTTCTTTCTGTTATTAATATTCTGGGCCCGTAATTATCAAGCTTCTTAGAGTGCCATTTTTACACTTAAGTCCTGAGAATTTGCGAAATTTAGTCCTACTCTCAAACTTAAGAATAAAAGCTTTTTATCAACGTTCTTAAGTCTAAGAATCACTCCTACTCTCCACGATATTTAAGAGACCTTCAGAGGTGTCTTAAGTAGTTAGGAGTTGCCAGCAGGGGATGGCACTGAGGCGAGAGAGACGTGCGCGAACGTTCAGGGAACGGAACAATGTTTTTTGTTTTTTTGATGACGAGCAGCTGATCAAACGGTATCGTTTAGACAGAGCGGATATTATTTTTGTCACAGATTTAATACTTTTCGATTCCTTGTTGATTTCTGCATGTGGCTGCAGTGGGCTAGTATATATAGAGCCACCCACACCAGTTTCAAATTAGTTGCCTAATTAATGAATTGGAAAGAAAATGTTATGACAGTAGCGTATGTGTGTGGCCGTGAGGTGAGTGACGTCAGTGAGTGTGTGGGCGAGAGAAGAGAGGGAGCGGTAGCGTGAGTGCCGGCGGGGACTAGTTTGTTTTGTATTATTTTGTAGTTTATTGTCAAAATATACACTCCCATTGTCCACTTAAATATTTCCAAGATATTTCTTTATTCTTAGACAACTGATTCCCTTCCGTGATTGGTCATTTCTATGGACACAGAAATGACGTCACCTAAAATTGCGTTTACGGCACATAGTAATGTCGTAATTCAGCTCTGAGTGTGACACTTAAGATTCAGTCCTACACTTCGCTGAAAGTGTGAGTAAGACGCTTGATAACTAACTTTTAAGTGCAGCTTTCAGCCAAGAATTTATTTACTCTTAAGTCAACTCTTAGCAGATTTCTTAGGAGTCATTCTAAGAAGCTTGATAAGTACGGCCCCTGGTTCCTACATTATATATCAATATATATCAATACAGTCTGCAAGGGATACAGTCCGTAAGCACACATGATTGTGCGTGCTGCTGCTCCACTAATAATACTAACCTTTAACAGTTAATTTTACAAATTTTCATTAATTACTAGTTTCTATGTAACTGTTTTTTATATTGCTTTACTTTCTTTTTTATTCAAGAAAATGTTTTTAATTTATTTATCTTGTTTTATTTGATTCATTTTTTTAAAAAGTACCTTATCTTCACCATACCTGGTTGTCCAAATTAGGCATAATAATGTGTTAATTCCACGACTGTATATATCGGTTGATATCGGTATCGGTTGATATCGGTAATTAAAGAGTTGGACAATATCGGTATATCGGCAAAAAGCCATTATCGGACATCCCTAATAAGGTGTTATACAATTGTAGAAAATGGAGTAGATGAGTTATTGTGATGTAGAAAAAATGCCAAATTTTGACCAATTTTCCATATTTTGACGTGTAAATGTTGATGCTCCTCTTAGACACACGTGATAAAAGGTGTTCAATCCCATTAGCTCCGCATAAAACATCATGTCGCTACTGGTACCACGTTTCCTAAAAAAATGTGTATGTTTTTTTTTTTAAATAATGTTAATAAAAACGACTTGTCCAGCTGTTTACTGACATATAAAGTTAAAGTACCAATGATAGTCACACACACACTAGGTGTGGCGAAATTATTCTCTGCATTTGACCCATTACCCTTGATCCCCCCCTGGGAGGTGAGGGGAGCAGTGAGCAGCAGTGGTGGCCACGCCCGGGAATCATTCTTGGTGATTGAACCCCCAAATCCAACCCTTGATGCTGAGTGCCAAGCAGGGAGGTAATGACTCACATTTTTATAGTCTTTGGTATGACTCGGCCGGGGTTTGAACACACAACCTACCCATCTCAGGGCGGACACTCTAACCACTAGGCCACTGATCATGTTTACAGTGCAGTGCGTCCGGAAAGTATTCAAAGCGCTTCACTTTTTCCTCATTTTGTTATGTACCAGCCTTATTCTACAATGGAATACATTCATGTTTGTCCTCAAAATTCTACACACAATATCCCATAATGACAATGTCAAAAGTTTTTATTTCATATTAAAAATTTGCAAATTTAATAAAAATAAAAAATAAAAAAAATCACATGTACATAAAGTATTCACAGCTTTTTCTCTACACTTGTACAGACAAATGGATGACAACCAACACTTCCCATGCAAGCTGATGGAGCTTGAGAGGCGCTGCAAAGAGGAAACTGTCCAAAGATAGGTGTGCCAAACATGTGGCATCGTATTCACAAAGACTTGAGGCGGTAATTGCTGCCAAAAGTGCATTTCCTGAGGGAACTCTCCTGAAGGAATCAATAAAGTACTACTATAACTTTAACTATGTATCTATCAACAAAGCATTGAGCAATAGCTGTGAATACTTATGTAATTTGCAAATTTATTTTAAAAAATACCTTTTTTGTTGTCTTTATGGGGTATTGTGTGTAGAATTTTGAGGACAAAAATGAATTTATTCCATTTTCTCTACACTTGTACAGACAAATGAATGAAAATCCACACTTCCCATGCAATGAATTGATTTAAGTGGACCCCGACTTAAACAAGTTGAAAAACGTATTCGGGTGTTACCATTTAGTGGTCAATTGTACGGAATATGCACTGTACTGTACAATCTACTAATAGAAGTTTCAATCAATCAAAAAAAGCTGACGGAGCTTGAGAGGCGCTGCAAAGAGGAATGGGCCAAACGGTCCAAAGATAGGTGTGCCAAACTAAGGTTGAAACGAAGCAGTGTGTATTCAGAGCGCATGTAGTCAGCGCTTCAGCGTCTAGCAGATAGGTGTTTAGCAGGTGAGCATCAGGCAGCGGACTCTCCCCAAATGATAATAAACACCTCCCAGTCAACTACTAGTAACATCAATATGAGCCCGTTGACCTTCTAGAAACTTAAACTGCAGCTCAGCTCGCTCGCAGTCCTGGCTTGAGGTGAAGGCTAATTACCTCTCAGTTCCAGCCACATTGACCCCTTCTGAGCGCCTATTTTCAGCTGCTGGGAATATTGTAAACGAGAAAAGAACCAGAGCATGTAGACATGCTAACCTTTCTTCATTACAACTGTTAGTCACTCACTGGAATGAGTAGAATTGGTTATTGTGTACTGTGTTGGACTGGATGTTTATTTTGGACATTTTAAAAGCAATACTTAATGTTTACAGTGCTCCAGAATATTTAGATTGGCACTTTTTTGTATTGGATGTTTATCTTTATTTTTGCACATTTTAGCAAATAAGCAATACTTTCACTTTTGTTGAAATGTTTACACTGTTGTTACAGAATATTTCGTTTTACACTTTTTTGTATTGGATGTTTATCTTTATTTTCTCACATTTTAAAGCAAAATAAGCAATACTTTTACTTTTGAAATGCTTATATTGTTGCAGAATATTAAGATTTGCACTGGATGTTTACTTTTATATTTGCACATTAAAAAGCAAATAAGCTACTTTTAATTTTGTTAAATGTTAAACGTTTTAAATGTTTACATTGTTACAGAATATTTTGTCATGTTGTTGTCAATGTTGACTGAGTGGCCATACTTTTTTTTTTGTAAATAAAAGCCATTCCTTTTGAAAAAACTGGCCTACTTTTATTTTTTTCATCTTCATTTTAAATAAAATAAAATAAAAAATAATCAGTGAAAGGACAAATAATCTATAGATTAATCGAAAAAAATAATCTATAGATTAACCGATTAATCGAAAAAAATAATCTATAGATTAATCGATAAAAAAATAATCGTTAGCTGCAGCCTTATGCCAAACATGTGGCATCGTGTTCAAAAAGACTTGAGGCTGCAATTGCTGCCAAAGGAATCAATAAAGTACTACTATCTATCTATCAACAAAGTATTGAGCAAAAGCTGTGAATACTTACGTACTTGTGATTTTTTTTATTTTTACTGAATCTTCAAATTTATAAAAATTACCTTTTTTTGTTGTCTTTGTGGGGTATTGTGTGTAGAATTTTGAGGACAAAAATGAATGTATTCGTATTTTGGAATAAGGCTGCAATATAAAATGTCTAAAATGCTTTGAATACTTTCCAGATGCGCTGTAAATAACGTTTTCCTGCAAATGAACACTGGCTTTAAATATCTTGTACAGGCCTCCTGGACTACTAATAATCAGTATCGGTGGATCCCTAGTAAATACCGTATTTCCTTGAATTGCCGCATGGAATATAGTATTCGCCTGCCTAGAATTACAGCCGGGTCAAACTCGTTTCGCAAAATAATTAGCGCATGCTTGGCACTTCCGCCGGGTCAAATATGAGTCATTAAATGACTTCCGCCTCCTGGTGGTAGAGGGCGCTAGTGATCCTTCCTGCGACTGCTATACTGCAGAAGACCGGTGCTGCAGAAGAAGACAACACGCAGCAAGAGTGAGCAGCCATTGTTTGCTTGCACTTTTACCATGGAGGATTACATATCTAAAATAAAACAGTTTTCTAAACTGGACTTTCAATCGAAGCGGGAGGTAATACTTAAAGGAAGATCTCCATCGAGACAGAGAGACTTTTAAAACTGAAGAAAGATAAGGAAGACTTTTATAGGAGCTGTGCATGGACTCATTTATACCTAAAGGTAAGACCATAATAACGTTTTTTTAATTAAATGTGATTTTCATGATAAGGTAAGCGCCGGAGTGAGAAGAGGTTTTAAAATAATTAGCGCATGCTTGCCAATCCCGCATGCTTTTGGTAAACGCAGGAGTGAGAAGAGGTTTTAAATTAATTAGCGCCCCGGCGGCTATTCAAGGAAATACGGTATGTCCAAGTGTTTCACTCAGTGTTCTCACCTTATCGCTAAGATCCATGCTGGTGGCAGAGTAGGCAATCTGTGGTATGTTGAACAGCTGCAGCAGGTTTTGGACCTGGATGGCCACTGAGCTGGATCCTGGCCCAATTAAACCCACAATAGGTTTTTTCCCTCGCATGGGCGTGGCAGAGGGGTCGGCGCACTTCATCGACGCACCGCCTCCTCCTCCTCCTCCCCCCCAGGGGCTTCCTGCGCCCCACTCCTCCGCCTCGTCGGAAGACACCAGCGAGTCCCGGATGAACTCGATGCTCTGCTCCAGGGCCACGGCGGAGTGCCAGCAGGAGTCGCGGATCTCACAGCCGAGGGTGATGTTGGGGAGGATGTGAGGGTCCGCGTTGATCCGGTCCAGCGTGTACATCATGGCCTCCACCCGCTGGATGCCGTACTGCTCTCGGACGGCGCCGCACTTGCGTTCGTGGACCTGGACAGACGTGGATTCGGACAGTAATCAGTATCGTACCATTCTTGTCGGGGAAAAAGGTCGGCTATTTGCATTTGGTGCCTCACCTGACAGAGGCGGTTAGCAGCAAAATGTGTCGGTCCATAAATCTGGATTAAATATTGCGTAGATCAGTGTTTTTCAACCTTTTTTGAGCCAAGGCACAAAAATGCGGAGGCACACCACCAGCAGAAATCCTTAAAAAACGAAACTCAGTTGACAGTAAAAAGTCGTTGTCGCAATTGTTGGGTATGACTTTAAAGCATAACCAAGCATGCATCACTATAGCTCTTGTCTCAAAGTAGGTGTACAGTCACCACCTGTCACATCACACCCTGACTTATTTGGACTTTTTTGCTGTTTTTTGTGTGTAGTGTTTTACTTCTTGTCTTGCGCTCCTATTTTGGTGGCTTTTTCTCTTTTTTTGGTATTTTCCTGTAGCAGTTTCATGTCTTCCTTTCAGCGATATTTACTTTGTTTTTATCCTTCTTCGTGGGGACATTGTCGATTGTCATGTCATGTTCGGATGTACATTGTGGACGCCGTCTTTGCTCCACAGTAAGTCTTTGCTGTCGTCCAGCATTCTGTTTTTGTTTACTTTGTAGCCAGTTCAGTTTTAGTTTCGTTCTGCATAGCCTTCCCTACGCTTCAATGCCTTTTTCTTTCCACCTTTTGTTTATTTTTGGTTTAAGCATTGGATACCCTTTTACCTGCACCCTGCCTCCCGCTGTTTCCGACATCTACAAAGCTAGCGGCTGCCACCTACTGATATGGAAGAGTATTACAAGGTCACTAAGCACCGACACTCAACAACAACACATCATTTGCAGACTATAACTACTGGTTTGCAAAAAATATTTTTTACCCAAAATATGTGAAATTCGATCATCTGCCACGTCACACCAGACTGTATATCACGGCACACTAGTGTGCCGCGGCACAGTGGTTGAAAAACAGTGGCGTAGATATTGTTGTACTGTCAATAGTACTCCAATTTGAAAATGAATCGAAAAACATTAAATGGGATGATGTAATTCAAATCAATTAACTGAAATTTTGTCAAATACTATTCAGTAATTCACCTGTACTCTAAAACAGTGTTTTTCAACCACTGTGCCGCGGCACACTAGTGTACCGTAAGATATTGTCTGGTGTGCCGTGGGAGATTATGTAATTTCACCTACTTTTTTTTGCAAACCAGTAATTATAAGTGTTGAGTGTCTGTGCTGTCTAGAGATCGGCAGAGTAACCGTGTAATACTCTTCCATATCAGTAGGTGGCAGCAGGTAGCTAAATGCTTTGTAGATGTCAGAAACATGGTTTGTCGTGATCACAATATGCAGACGACAGCGGGAGGGAGCGTGCAGGTAAAAAGGTATCTAATGCTTAAACCAAAAATAAACAAAAAGGCAAGTGCCGCTAAGAAAAGGCATCGAAGCTTAGGGATGGCTATGCAAAACAAAGCTAAAACTAAACAAAAACAGAATGCTGGACTACAGCAAAGACTTACAGCGTGTGGAGCAGCAGACAGCGTCCACAAAGTACATCCCTACATGACAATCAACAACAAAATAGGAGAGCAAGACAAGAACTAAAACACTATACACAGAAAAAGTCCAAATAAGTCAGGGCGTGATGTGACAGGTGGTGACAGTACACCTACTTTGAGACAAGAGCTATAGTGATGCATGCTTGGTTATGGTTTGAATTCATATCCAACAATTGCGAGAACAACTTTGTATTGTCAATATCGGCTGCTGAATTTCATTTTTTAATGATTTCTGCTCGTGGTGTGCCTCGAGATTATCCACCACTTTCAATTGTGCCTGGATCGAAAGTCCGTAATATCATGGCTTACGTGCAGTGATTTCTCCACATTCTCTGAACCTTTTGATGATATTACGGAGCGTCGACGGTGAAATCCCTAAATTCCTTGCAATAGCTGCTTGAGAAATGTTGTCCTTAAACAATTTGCTCGGGCATTTGTTGACAAAGTGGTGACCCTCGCCCCGTCCTTGTTTGTGAATGACTGAGCATTTCATGGAAGCTGCTTTTATACCCAATCATGGCACCCACCTGTTCCCAATTAATAATAATAATAATAGATTTTATTTGTAAAAAGCGCTTTATATTGAGCAAACAACCTCAAAGTGCTACAGTGTATTAAAAAAATAAAATAAAATAAAAATAAATAAATAAAATAAAAAGATAATAAAAATAAAAACTAGAACAGCCTAATAGCTAGAACTAGTACGCATACTATTATCAATTACAATTATCCTGTTCACCGGTGGGATGTTCCAAATAAGTGTTTGATGAGCATTGCTCAACTTTCTCAGTCTTTTTTGCCACTTGTGCCAGCTTTTTTTTAAAAACATGTCGCAGGCATCAAATTCCAAATGAGCTAAAATTTGCAAAAAATAAAGTTTTCCAGCTGGAACAGTAAGTATCTTGTCTTTGCAGTCTATTCAATTGAATACAGGTTGAAAAGGATTAGCAAATCATTGTATTCTCTTTTTATTTACCATTTACACAACGTGACAACTTCACTGCTTTTGGGGTTTGTATATTTGAAATAAAAATGTTTGCATTTTATTAGTGATGTCCGATAATGGCTTTTTTACCGATATCCGATATTGTCCAACTCTTAATTACCGATACCGATATCAACCGATACCGATATATACAGTCGTGGAATTAACATATTATTATGCCTAATTTTGTTGTGATGCATTAAACAATGTAACAAGGTTTTCCAAAATAAATCAACTGAAGTTATGGAAAAAAATGCCAACATGGCACTGCCATATTTATTATGGAAGTCACAAAGTGCATTCTTTTTTTTAACATGCCTCAAAACAGCAGCTTGGAATTTGGGACATGCTCTCCCTGAGAGAGCATGAGGAGGTTGAGGTGGGGGGGGCGGGTATATTGTAGCGTCCCGGAAGAGTTAGTGCTGCAAGGGGTTCTGGGTAGGGATGTCCGATAATATCGGCCTGCCGATATTATCGGCCGATAAATGCGTTAAAATGTAATATCGGAAATTATCGGTATCGTTTTTTTAATTATCGGTATCGTTTGTTTTTTTTTTGTTTTTGTTTTTTTAATTAAATCAACATAAAAAACACAAGATACACTTACAATTAATGCACCGACCCAAAAAACCTCCCTCCTCATTCACACAAAAGGGTTGTTTCTTTCTGTTATTAATATTCTGCTTCCTACATTATATATCAATATATATCAATACAGTCTGCAAGGGATACAGTCCGTAAGCACACATGATTGTGCGTGCTGCTGCTCCACTAATAGTACTAACCTTTAACAGTTAATGTTACTCATTTTCATTCATTACTAGTTTCTATGTAACTGTTTTTATATTGTTTTACTTTCTTTTTTATTCAAGAATTTTTTTTAAATTTATTTATCTTATTTTATTTTATTTTATTTTTTTGAAAAGTACCTTATCTTCACCATACCTGGTTGTCCAAATTAGACGTAATAATGTGTTAATTCCACGACTGTATATATCGGTTGATATCGGTATCGGTTGATATCGGTATCGGTAATTAAAGAGTTGGACAATATCGGAATATCGGATATCGGCAAAAAGCCATTATCGGACATCCCTAGTTCTGGGTATTTGTTCTGTTGTGTTACGGTGCGGATGTTCACCCGAAATGTGTTTGTCCTTCCTGTTTGGTGTGGGTTCTCAGTGTGGCGCATATTTGTAACAGTGTTAAAGTTGTTTATACGGCTACCCTCAGTGTGACCTGTATGGCTGTTGACCAAGTACGCCTTGTGTGTGTGAAAAGCCGTAGATATTATGTGATGCGATCCTCCCCAAGGTTTCTCATTGTCATTCACATCCACGTCCCTTGTGTGGGCTCTGTGCCGAGGATGTCGTTGTGGCTTGTGCAGCCCTTTGAGACTTTTGTGATTTAGGGCTATATAAATAAACATTGATTGATTGATTGATTGATTGGGCCGGCACGCAAAGGAAGTGCCTTTAAGGCAGGGGTCACCAACGCGGTGCCCGCGGGCACCAGGTAGCCCGTAAGGACCAGATGAGTAGCCCGCTGGCCTGTTCTAAAAATAGCTCAAATAGCAGCACTTACCAGTGAGCTGCCTCTATTTTTTAAATTGTATTTATTTACTAGCAAGCTGGTCTCGCTTTGTCTGACATTTTTAATTCTAAAAGAGACAAAACTCAAATAGAATTTGAAAATCCAAGAAAATATTCTAAAGACTTGGTCTTCACTTGTTTAAATAAATTCATTCATTTTTTTACTTTGCTTCTTATAACTTTCAGAAAGACAATGTTAGAGAAAAAATACAACCTTAAAAATGATTTTAGGATTTTTAAACACATATACCTTTTTACCTTTTAAATTCCTTCCTCTTCTTTCCTGACAATTTAAATCAATGTTCAAGTAAATATATTTTTTTTATTGTAAAGAATAATAAATACATTTTAATTTAATTCTTCATTTTAGCTTCTGTTTTTTCGACGAAGAATATTTGTGAAATATTTCTTCAAACTTATTGTGATTAAAATTCAAAAAAATTATTCTGGCAAATCTAGAAAATCTGTAGAATCAAATTTAAATCTTATTTGAAAGTCTATTGAATTTCTTTTAAAATTTTTGTTCTGGAAAATCTAGAAGAAATAATGATTTTTCTTTGTTAGAAATATAGCTTGGTCCAATTTGTTATATACTCTAACAAAGTGTAGATTGGATTTTAACCTATTTAAAACATGTCATCAAAATTCTAAAATTAATCTTAATCAGGAAAAATTACTAATGATGTTCCATAAATTATTTTTTTAAGTTTTTCTCTTCTTTTTTTCGGTTGAATTTGGAATTTTAAAGAGTCGAAATTGAAGATAAACTATGTTTCAAAATTTAGTAGTCATTTTTTTTTTCGTGTTTTCTCCTCTTTTAAACCGTTCAATTAAGTGTAAATATCATTCATTATTAATAATAACATAGAGTTAAAGGTAAATTGAGCAAATTGGCTATTTCTGGCAATTTATTGAAGTGTGTATCAAACTGGTAGCCCTTCGCATTAATCACTACCCAAGAAGTAGCTCTTGCTTTCAAAAAGGTTGGTGACCCCTGTTGTAAGGTTTATTGGCGCTCTGTACTTCTCCCTACGTCCGTATACACAGGGGCGTTTTAAAAAGTCGTAAATTTTACTTTTTGAAACAGATACCGATACATTTTAAACCGATCATTTCCGATATTACATTTTAAAGGCCTACTGAAATGAATTTTTTTTATTTAAACGGGGATAGCAGATCTATTCTATGTGTCATACTTGATCATTTCGCGATATTGCCATATTTTTGCTGAAAGGATTTAGTATAGAACAACGACGATAAAGATTGCAACTTTTGGTATCTGATAAAAAAAAGGCTTGCCCCTACCGGAAGTAGCGTGACGTAGTCAGTTGAACATATACGCAAAGTTCCCTATTGTTTACAATGATGGCCGCATGAAGTGAGAGAGATTCGGACCGAGAAAGCGACAATTTCCCCATTAATTTGAGCGAGGATGAAAGATTTGTGGATGAGTAAAGTGCAAGTGAAGGACTAGTGGGGAGTTGAAGCTATTCAGATAGGGAAGATGCTGTGAGAGCCGGGGGTGACCTGATATTCAGCTGGGAATGACTACAACAGTAAATAAACACAAGACATATATATACTCTATTAGCCACAACACAACCAGGCTTATATTTAATATGCCACAAATTAATCCTGCATAAAAACACCTGCGTGTTTGTTATGCTAGCTCCTAGCTCCTCTGCTAGCTCCTAGCTCCATAGAACACGCCAATACAATTCAAACAGCTGATCAACACACACAATCACTCAGCCCAAAAGACCGTTCACCTAACCCAAGGTTCATAAAGCTTATATATTTTAAAAAAGTTACGTACATACGCAAAAAAAAGTTGCGCACATACGGTCAAGTGATCAAATGTTTAGAAGCCAAAGCTGCATACTCACAGTAGCACGTCTGCGTCTTTGTCATCCAAATCAAAGTAATCCTGGTAAGAGTCTGTGTTGTCCCAGTTCTCTACAGGCGTCTGTGTATCGAAGTCAAAAGTCCTCCTGGTTAGAGTCTCTGTTATCCGAGTTCTTCCATCTTGACTGCATCTTTCGGGAATGTAAACAAAGAAGCGCCGGCTGTGTACTGTTGTTGCTGACTACGTTCGAAAAATACGTCCATTTTGCACCGACAACTTTCTTCTTTGCTTGCTCAGCTTCCTTCTCCATAATGCAATGAACATGATTGCAACAGATTCACGAACACAGATGTCCAGAATACTGTGGAATTATGAAATGAAAACAGAGCTTTTTGGTATTGGCTTCAATGTGGAAGGCA
>NC_084743.1:4371168-4456168 GCF_033978785.1 Entelurus aequoreus
TGTTACATCAACGTGGCTTCATAGTAAAAGAGTGCGGGTACTAGACTGGCCTGCCTGTAGTCCAGACCTGTCTCCCATTGTAAATGTGTGAAGCCTAAAATAGCACAAGGGAGACCCCCGGACTGTTGAACAACTTAAGCTGTACATCAAGCAAGAATGGGAAAGAATTCCACCTGAGAAGCTTCAAAAATGTGTCTCCTCAGTTCCCAAACCTTTACTGAGTGTTGTTAAAAGGAAATGCCATGTAACACAGTGGTGAACATGCCCTTTCCCAACTACTTTGGCGCGTGTTGCAGCCATGAAATTCTAAGTTCATTATTATTTGCAAAAAAAAAAAAAGTTTATGAGTTTGAACATCAAATATGTTGTCTTTGTAGCATATTCAACTGAATATGGCTTGAAAAGGATTTGCAAATCATTGTATTCCGTTTATATTTTCATATAACACAATTTCCCAACTCATATGGAAACGGGGTTTGTATATATATATATATATATATATATATATATATATATATATATATATATATATATATATATATATATATATATATATTGCCAAAAGTCAATGATGAGAATCAGGTGTCCTAATCACTTGGCCACAGGTGTATAAAATCAAGCACTTAGGCATGGAGACTGTTTCTCCAAACATTTGTGAAAGAATGGGCCACTTAGTGATTTCCAGCGTGGAACTGTCATAGGATGCCACCTGTGCAACAAATCCAGTCGTGAAATTTCCTCGCTCCTAAATATTCCAAAGTCAACTTTATTATAAGAAAAGTGAAGAGTTTGGGAACAAGAGCAACTCAGCCACCAAGTGGTAGGCCACATAAACTGACAGAGGGGTCAGCGGATGCTGAGGCGCATAGTGCAAAGACTTTTCTGCACAGTCAGTTGCTACAGAGCTCCAAACTTCATGTGACCTTCCAATTAGCCCACGTACAGTACGCAGAGAGCTTCATGGAATGGGTTTCCATGGCCGAGCAGGGGCTTGACGTAAAATGGCACTTTTGGAACTCATGTACATTGGTACCCAGTAGAATTGGCAGGAGTCGGTTGGTGCCAAAAAAAAAAAGTCTCGGATTCGGTATCCATCCCTAACGTTTCCACGCACTAATTTAGTCTGATTACTCAATTTGTTTTCTTCTGTTTTAACACCTCCATGTCAAGTCCTCCATGGAGATTAACGCACTGATAGCTCACTACAGGCCGGAGATCATTCCAATCGCTGGATCTAATCGTGTTAACGGTAATCCGATTTTTAAAAAGAAGAAGGTGATTCGTGTGTGGTAGAAAGCTTTTTTTCCAGACAAATTTTTGGAAAAAAAATCAGACTCATTTGATGAACGAGGCCAAGAAAGGAGAGGTGAAAAACCACAGTGAGGCCGTGTGAGAGCTACAGAAATGTACAAAGGTAAAAGAGAATTTAAAGAAAGCGACAAGGGAGAAAGTCTGGATGTAATTAACAGAACGGTGTCAGGATGATGCTCCAATAATGAACAAGTCACACAGAACACTTCTCTCTCTTCCAAGGCCCTGTCTTACACACACACACACACACACACACACACACACACACACACACACACACACTCACACACACACAAATACACACACGAAAAACTAGTAGTGTTTCATGTTTGGAGACTCTCTCACACACACGCATGCACAATCTTGTATTTTTTACCTTCTTGAGACCTCCGAAAAACGCCTACCTCTAGTATTACAATATAAGTCGTCATTTTACTCAACGCAACTCAAAATTTTACAAAAAAAACTAAACATTTGAGCAATATTGTGATAAGAGTTGGAATTTTACTCAATAACGGTCGTAATTTTACAAGAAAAGCTTAAAATTTTGGCAATCTTATTACTTTTACTTGTCAAAATTATGATAAGTCATAATTTTACTCCAAAAATGTCACTACTTTACAAGAAGAAGAAAAAAATTGACAATATTGTGATAAAAAATGTATATGACAAATGTCACCATTTTGCATTAAAAAGTAATCTCTATATACATATTCATTTTATTTTTGTAATTAATTGCACTGTTGTGATAAAAGTCAGAATTTGATATGACAAATGTCGCCATTTTGCATTAAAAAGTAAAATTTTTACTAATATTGCAATATTACAGAAACAAAGAATATGAGAAATTGTTCCCAATTTTATAAGAAAAAAGTCGACACATTGTGAGAAAAAGACTGCTTTTTTATTGTAATTTTTTGTTTGTCTTTTTGTTTTAATCTTCATTATTTACTTTAAGCTATTACAGTATGTCTCTGTATACATATTTATTTATTTATTTTGTCCAAAGGGGGCGCATTTCAATTTCTTGCACACACTTGTTATTACAAATGTTGGCCAGAGGGGGAGCACTTCCAATTTTTACACACACTTGTTATTTCATATGTTGACCAGAGGGGGGGTACTTTTAAAACCGTCACACAATCAATGTGAAAAATCCCTCCTTTTTGGGACCACCCTCATTTTGATAGATGTCACCAGCAGGGGTGCTAATGAGACATTGTCTATTAGATGCAATGTTATTGGGACCATGATTTATGTCATCACTTGTTCACACCTCCTCATACGGAAGATACTTTTCCTTCTTCATGTCTCAAGAAGGGTGGAAATACAAGAACACACACACACACACAATCTTGTATTTGTTACCTTTTTGAGACCTCCGAAAAACGCCTACCTCTAGTATTACAATATAAGTCGTCATTTTACTCAACGCAACTCAAAATTTTACAAAAAAAACTAAACATTTGAGCAATATTATGATAAGAGTTGGAATTTTACTCAATAACGGTCGCAATTATACAAGAAAAGCTTAAAATTTTGGCAATCTTATGAAAAGAGTCATAATTTTACTCGACAAAAGTCACAACTTTATAGGAAAACTTTAAAATTTGGGCAATATTATAATGATAATCTAAATTTTACTTGTCAAAATTATGACAAGTCATCATTTTACTCCAAAAATGTCACTATTTTACAAGAACAAAAAAAAATTGGCAATATTGTGATGAAAAAATGTATATGACAAATGTCACCATTTTGCATTAAAAATCTCTATATATTCATTTTATTTTTGTAATTAATTGCACTGTTGTGATAAAAGTCAGAATTTTATATGACAAATGTCGCCATTTTGCATCAAAAAGTCAACATTTTACATGAAAAAGTTATAATTTTACGAGAAAATATTGCATTATTACAGAAACAGAAAGAATATGAGAAATTGTTCCCAATTTTATAAGAAAAAAGTCGACACATTGTGAGAAAAAGACTGCTTTTTTTTGTAATTTTTTGTTTGTCTTTTTGTTTTAATCTCTATTATTTACTTCAAGTTATTACAGTATGTCTCTATATACATTTTTTTCCTTCTTAATTTTGGCACATTTCAATTTCTTACACACACTTGTTATTACATATGTTAGCCAGAGGGGGAGCACTTCCAATTTTTACACACACTTGTTATTTCATATGTTGACCAGAGGGGGGGCACTTTTAAAAGCGACACACAATCAATGTGAAAAATCCCTCCTTTTCGGGACCACCCTCATTTTGATAGATGTCACCAGCAGGGGTGCTAATGAGACATTGTCTATTAGATGCAATGTTATTGGGACCATGATTTATGTCATCACTTGTTCACACCTCCTCATATGGAAGATACTTTTCCTTCTTCATGTCTCAAGAAGAGGAGAAATACAAGAACAGACACACACACACACACACACACACACAATCTTGTATTTGTTACCTTTTTGAGACCTCCGAAAAACGCCTACCTCTAGTATTACACTATAAGTCGTCATTTTACTCAACGCAACTCAAAATTTTACAAAAAAAACTAAAACATTTGAGCAATATTATGATAAGAGTTGGAATTTTACTCAATAACGGTCGCAATTTTACAAGAAAAGCTTAAAATTTTGGCAATCTTATGAAAAGAGTCATAATTTTACTCGACAAAAGTCACAATTTTATAGGAAAACTTTAAAATGTGGGCAATATTATAATGATAATCTAAATTTTACTTGTCAAAATTATGACAAGTCATCATTTTACTCCAAAAATGTCACTATTTTACAAGAACAAAAAAAAAATTGGCAACATTGTGATAAAAAATGTTCATTTTATTTTTTTAATTAATTTTGGCCAAAGGGGTCGCATTGCACTGTTGTGATAAAAGTCAGAATTTTATATGACAAATGTCGCCATTTTGCATCAAAAAGTCAACATTTTACATGAAAAAGTTATAATTTTACGAGAAAATATTGCAATATTACAGAAACAGAAAGAATATGAGAAATTGTTCCCAATTTTATAAGAAAAAAGTCGACATATTGTGAGAAAAAGACTGCTTTTTTATTGTAATTTTTTGTTTGTCTTTTTGTTTTAATCTTCATTATTTACTTCAAGTTATTACAGTATGTCTCTATATAATTTTTTTTCTTTCTTAATTTTGGCCAAAGGGGGCACATTTCAATTTCTTACACACACTTGTTATTACATATGTTGGCCAGAGGGGGAGCCCTTCCAATTTTTACACACACTTGTTATTTCATATGTTGACCAGAGGGGGGGTACTTTTAAAAGCGTCACACAGTCAATGTGAAAAATCCCTCCTTTTCGGGACCACCCTCATTTTGATAGATGTCACCAGCAGGGGTACTAATGAGACATTGTCTATTAGATGCAATGTTATTGATTTATGTCATCACTTGTTCACACCTCCTCATACGGAAGATGCTTTTCCTTCTTCACGTCTCAAGAAGGGAGGAAATACAAGAACACACACACACACACACACACACACACACACACACACACACACACACACACACACACACACACAGGGTCTCAGTATCACCCTCTGTCTTGTTGCGTAGGCCTCATTGGCGCAGAATGAGGAGAAAATGCAATCCTCCATCCCCAAACAAACATTTGGTTGACACCCTCAGGCATTTCTACATCCATTCAAACGACACACAAGAGCACCACAAAAGCTTCTGAATAAAATGATGAAAGAACATAATCCACATTACACTTCCATCTACATGGTAATTTTGGGTATGTCAACAGCATCGGTACCGTTTTGTTTGGTCCAAAAAACCATTAACTTTGCATTCAAGTGGGACGACTATTTGGGTATTTATTGTGTGAATGCTCCAAAACATTCACACACATGATTTTCTACACCTTCCACATTTTTCATCCGATTCAAACCGTTCCAACGTCAAACTGTTCAGCCTATTCAGGAATTGCGGACTTTCCATCGTCGAAATCCCCAAATTCCCAGAATTCCGGGACATTCTCCCCATTCAAAATGAATTGGCCATTTTTTCCAACTTCCACCATTTCCACATTTTTCAACCGATTCAAACCATTCCACCTTCAACGTCTTCCACCGTTCTGGAAATTCAAACTATAGTTTTTCCAAGTTCAAAAAAATTCCATGAATTCCCAGAAATGCCGTTTCTTTCAAACCCTTTATTCAGCCTTTTTTCTGTCGACTGCTCCTTCCACATTTGTCAACCCACTTCAACCGTTCCACCGTCAAAACATTCCTCTTACTCAGGACAAAAAACAAAGTTGTTTTTTGAACTGGAAAAATTCCCGGGTTTTCCCAAAATTCCCTAATAATTTTTCTCAATTAAAAATGTCACAACATTTCTCAACCAATTTGAATAATTCCATTTTTTTAGCATTAAAAAAAAAATTCCCTCTTTCCCGCAAATTCCCTTGAAATTCCCACTGAAAAGAAAGGGACATTTTTCAAAGTTCCACAACTCCCACATTTTTTTATCCGATTCAAACCGTTCCAACTTCAAAATATTCAGCCTGTTCAGGAATTATGTGCTCTCCTTCAATAGTTGTAAAACATTCCCGGATTTCCTGGAATTCACAGTTTTTAGGGACATTTTCCACATTCAAAATGAATTATCCATTGTTCAAACTTTCACAATTCCCACTTTTTTTCAACCGATTCCAACCAACACATTCAATTCATCCTGGATATTCAAACAACCATTTTTCCACGTTCAACACATTTCCAGGAATTTCTGTTTTTTTGTAACCTTATTTCCATCCTTTTTTAGTACAATGACTCATTTCAAATTTTTCAACCCATTGCAATTGTTCCATTGTCAAAACATTCCTCTTAGTCAGGACAAAATAACTAGTTGGTTTAAGAACTTGAAAAATGTCTGGTTTTCCCTAAATTCCGTAATACCCTTTTTCAATTAAAAAACTGTTACTACTTCAATCTTTTTCTTTACCGATTTAAACAATTCCAACACCAACCAATTCAGCTCATTCAGTACATTCATGCTCCTAATCATATTTTTAAAAATCCCGCTTTTCCCCAAAATTCCAGGAAGTTCCTATTGAAATGAATGGGACATTTTTCCAATCTATAGTTATATTTTGATAAACAATCATAAATGAATCTTTCAGCACATACACAATGTTGACATCTACAGTTATATTTTGATAAACAATCATAAATGAATCTGTCTGCACATACACAATGTTGACATCTATAGTTATATTTTCATAAATTATCATAAATGAATCTTTCAGCACATACACAATGTTGACATCTACAGTTATATTTTGATAAACAATCATAAATGAATATTTCAGCACATACACAATGTTGACATCTAAAGTTATATTTTGATTTACAATCATAAATGAATCTGTCAGCACATACACAATGTTGACATCTATAGTTATATTTTCATAAATTATCATAAATTAATCTTTCAGCACATACACAATGTTGACATCTACAGTTATATTTTGATAAACAATCATAAATGAATCTGTCAGCACGTACACAATGTTGACATCTATAGTTATATTTTCATAAATTATCATAAATTAATCTTTCAGCACATACACAATGTTGACATCTACAGTTATATTTTGATAAACAATCATAAATGAATCTGTCAGCACGTACACAATGTTGACATCTATAGTTATATTTTGATAAACTATCATAAATGAATCATTCAGCACATACACAATGTTGACATCTATAGTTATATTTTGATAAACAATCATAAATGACTCTTTCAGCACATACACAATGTTGACATCTATAGTTATATTTTGATTAAACAATCATAAATGAATCTTTCAGCACATACACAATGTCATACTTGCCAACCTTGAGACCTCCAATATCGGGAGGTGGGGGGGGGGGGGGCGTGTTTGGGGCAGGGGGCGTGTTTGGGGCGTGGCTAAGGGCGTGGTTAAGAGGAGAGTATATTTACAGCTAGAATTCACCAAATCAAGTATTTCATATATATATAATATATATATATGTATGAAATACTTGACTTTCAGTGAATTCTAGCTATATATTTTTTTTTATTTTTTGTTATTTTATTATACATATAAATAAAAGACATACTTGAATTTCAGTGTTCTGCAGGCTATCCAGTAGGTGGCAGTATTGTCCTGTTTAAGAGTGTCACAACATTGCTGTTTACGGCAGGCGAACTGCTTTACGGTAGACTAAACGTGACTGCTGTTGTTGTGTGTTGTTACCGCGCTGGGAGGACATTAATGAAACCGCCTAACAATAAGCCCACATAAGAAACCAAGAACTCTCTCTCCTTGTTGTGCACTCTACTCTCTAAAAGCCGTAGATGTTATGACGTCATTGGGCAGGCAAGCTGCTGGGAAAGCGGACGTGAGAACGCCTGTCCCCACTCAGGAGCTGGAGGGGGCGTGGCCTCCAGCTCCGGCTGAATACCGGGAGTTTGTCGGGAGAAAATCTCTGCCGGGAGGTTGTCGGGAGAGGCGCTGAATACCGGGATTCTCCCGCTAAAAACGGGAGGGTTGGCAAGTATGCACAATGTTGACATCTATAGTTATATTTTGATTAAACAATCATAAATGAATATTTCAGCAAGTACACAATGTTGACATTTATAGTTATATTTTGATTAAACAATCATAAATGAATCTTTCAGCACATACAGAGAGAAGGGCGATAATAAATTGCGAAGGAATTCTGCCTACGCCATAGGATGTGGGCGTGGCAAGGCGCCAAACTTTCATCTGATGGTTCGCCACAAAACTTTCAACATTTGTAACTCGGTTTCACAATTTTAGATCTTGATCATGATTGGTACAAATGGCGATGATGACGCCCTGAAGTTAGTAACTGTTCAAACCCTTTCATAGTGGGCGGAGCCTGGCGGCAAAAACTCATCCTCACCATCATTAATCAAACTATCAATACTTCACTTTTGATGATTAGAGTAGACGACTCCGAAAAGGCCAAGCGGTAGGAAATTAAAGATGGATGAATGGAAATAGAGACGGACACCAAACTGATGGCTGATGATAAATTGCCCCGGAATTTTGCCTACGTTATAGGATGTGGGCGTGGCATGACGCCAAACTTTAATGTGATGGCTCGCCAGAAGAAAATCTACTTTTATAAGTCGGCTCTACAAATTCAGATCTACATAAGAAATGATTCAAATGATGTCCACTTTGAAGTTTTTTTTTATGCTGGCATTGGGAAGGACATGACCAATTACCGTGGCCGCTAGGTGTTGATATAAAAACACTCCACTTCAACTTAAAGACAGCATAAGTCTATTCCAGAAGGGTAATATTAAATGGGTTTATTATTTTTATCCAGGTAAATTCTCTTGGTCAAACTTTTTCCTGACATTCCACACTCAAACTTTGACTTTCTGGAGGCTTCTTTCGCAGCAGGCAATTTCACAGACTTTCAAAAGATCCTCGTGGCGATGCTGGCCTTTAAAAGGTACAGATGCGTTGAAGCGCGAACAGAGTGTTTTAAGAACATGATCGATGTCATCTCACTTTCTGGGCTGTTTTTTTAAAGAAAAGAAAATAGAACTTTTATGGACAGAATTCCTAGGCGCAGTCAGGGCGTTGAGGGGATCCGGTTTGGTGGCTGCAGGATTAGGTCTCTGCTTTTTGCAGATGATGTGGTCCTGATGGCTTCATCTGGCCAGGATCTTCAGCTCTCACTGGATCGGTTCGCAGCCGAGTGTGAAGCGACTGGGATGGGAATCAGCACCTCCAAGTCCGAGTCCATGGTTCTCGCCCGGGAAAGGGTGGAGTGCCATCTCCGGGTTGGGGAGGAGATCTTGCCCCAAGTGGAGGAGTTCAAGTACCTCGGAGTCTTGTTCACGAGTGAGGGAAGAGTGGATCTTGAAATCGACAGGCGGATCGGCGCGGCGTCTTCAGTAATGCGGACGCTGTATCGATCCGTTGTGGTGAAGAAGGAGCTGAGCCGGAAGGCAAAGCTCTCAATTTACCGGTCGATCTACGTTCCCATCCTCACCTGTGGTCATGAGCTTTGGGTTATGACCGAAAGGACAAGATCACGGGTACAAGTGGCCCAAATGAGTTTCCTCCGCCGGGTGGCGGGGCTCTCCCTTAGAGATAGGGTGAGAAGCTCTGTCATCCAGGAGGAGCTCAAATGGAGAGGAGCCAGATGAGGTGGTTCGGGCATCTACTCAGGATGCCACCCAAGGTGTTTGGGGCACGTCCGACCGGTAGGAGGCCACGGGGAAGACCCAGGACACGTTGGGAAGACTATGTCTCCCGGCTGGCCTGGGAACGCCTCGGGATCCCCCGGGAGGAGCTGGACGAAGTGGCTGGGGAGAGGGAAGTCTGGGATTCTCTGCTTAGGCTGCTGCCCCACCTCGGATAAGCAGAAGAAAAATGGATGGATGGATGGATGGATGGAAAATAGAACACGCATTCTTTTCTCCTGTGCAGGCCTTTTAAGGAATGAGGGTTTTAGAATGGGGCTCCATATTATTCCACATCCCAAAATTGGGTTAGAGTTTTCTCTCCCTCACTCTCTAGTATCATTAATCGCTTGCCCTTTTCTTGAATTCTGGAACAAGCTGCCGCTTCATCAGGCTCATTGATCCAGATTGAAATATCAATTACGCTCCAACCTTTAAATTCCAACCACCCGCGGGGAGGTCAACCCAAGTTCTCGAGAAAAACACCGGTTGAACCACTGTCATGGTAAATGGTAAATGGGTTATACTTGTACAGCGCTTTTCTACCTTCAAGGTACTCAAAGCGCTTTGACACTATTTCCACATTCACCCATTCACACACACACTGATGGCGGGCGCTGCCATGCAAGGCGCTAACCACCACCCATCAGGAGGCAGGGTGAAGTGTCTCGCTCAAGGACACAACGGACGTCACCGGGTTGGTAGAACCTGGGGACCGAACCAGGAACCTTCAGTTTGCTGGCACGGCCACTCTCCCAACTGCGCCATGCCGCTGTCAGGCATGAGCATGGAAATAATTCCCTCCACAGGTATATTTTGACCACTCGCTAGCATCGAGCGGTGCTAATCCCTAGCTAGCAATAAGCGCATGAATTGGCAGCTATAAACTGCCGCATTGATCGATAGCTGAGAGTTAGCGCCGGTAATCGTTTGCAGCTATCATGCTAATTTCTGGCTATCTGAAATGCTAGCATGAATACAGGACACATTAATGCAGGGGTATTATGGCTGCCTTCAGAGGGTAAATATACCGTATACTCACCTCATGGTATTACTAGGGCAGGCAGTCAATAATAATGACTTAACGCATGTGATTAATCACAAGAAATGATGGCATAAATCACGTATGTACGCAGATTAATCAGGCAATTTATTCTGATTGTACATGCTGCTTTACCTTAATCGTAGACGGTTACCTGAAAGGTGGCGCGGGTGGTCCTAAGGTCAGTGATCAGGTCAATAAGGAGACTCCGACTGTACAAATCCACTCAGGTGGGACTTTAGATTCAACTGATAGCAAGTTTTGAGCAAATGAATGACTTGAATTGAAGTAAAACATTTTAAAAATGTTCCTGTATGACATTCTGAATATAAAATTGCATTTGTGTCTGACTATTGGGCTTTTTTTAAGTTAATTAAAATTATAGTAATAACCTGTGATTAATCATGATTAATCAAAATTCTAAATTGTGAAAAACCGTGGTTAATCTAAATTCAAAACTGTGATTAATCATGTATAGTCCAAATGAAATATTGTAATTAATCATGATTAATCCGAATTTAAAATTGTGATTAATCATGATTAATCCAATTTAGAATTGTGAATGATCATGATTAATCCAAATGTAAAATTGTGATTAATCATGATTAATCCAATTTAGAATTGTAATGATCATGATCAGTCATATTCAAAATTGTGATTAATCATGATTAATCCAAATTCAAATTTGTGAATAACCATGGTTAATCAAAATTCAATAATCATGTATAGTCCAAATGAAATATGGTAATTAATCATGATTAATCCGAATTTAAAATTGTGATTAATCATCTGTACTCCAAATATTGTAATTAATCATGTATAATCCGAATTCAAAATTGTGAGTAATCATCTACAGTCCAAATTTTAAATTGTGATTAATCATGATTAAACCAATTTAGAATTGTAAATGATCATGATTAATCCAAATGTAAAATTGTGATTAATCATGATTAATCCAATTTAGAATTGTAATGATCATGATCAGTCATATTCAAAATTGTGATTAATCATGATTAATCCAAATTCAAAATTGTGAATAACCATGGTTAATCAAAATTCAATAATCATGTTTAGTCCAAATGAAGTATTGTAATTAATCATGATTAATGCAAATTTAAAATTGTGATTAATCATCTATAGTCCAAATTAAATATAGTAATTAATCATGATCAATCCGAATTTAAAATTGTGATTAATCATCTATAGTTCAAATATTGTAATTAAGCATGATTAATCCGAATTCAAAATTGTGATTAATCATCTACTGTCCAAATTTTTAATTGTGATTAATCATGATTAATCCAATTTAGAATTGTGAATAATCATGATTAATCCAAATGTAAAATTGTGATTAATCATGATTAATCCAATTTAGAATTGTAATGATCATGATCAGTCATATTCAAAATTGTGATTAATCATGATTAATCCAAATTCAAAATTGTGAATAACCATGGTTAATCAAAATTCAATAATCATGTTTAGTCCAAATGAAATATTGTAATTAATCATGATTACTCCGAATTTAAAATTGTGATTAATCATCTATAGTCCAAATTAAATATAGTAATTAATCATGATTAATCCGAATTTAAAATTGTGATTAATCATCAATAGTCCAAATATTGTAATTAATCATGATTAATATGAATTCAAAATTGTGATTAATCATCTACAGTCCAAATTTTAAATTGTGATTAATCATGATTAATCCAATTTAGAATTGTGAATAATCATGATTAATGCAAATGTAAAATTGTGATTAATCATGATTAATCCAATTTAGAATTGTAATGATCAAAATTGTGATTAATCATGATTAATCCAAATTCAAAATTGTGAATAATCATGGTTAATCAAAATTCAATAATCATGTATAGTCCAAATGAAATATTGTAATTAATCATGATTAATCCGAATTCAAAATTGTGATTAATCATATATAGTCCAAATTAAATATAGTAATTAATCATGATTAATCCGAATTTAAAATTGTGATTAATCATCTACAGTCCAAATTTAAAATTGTGATTAATCATGATTAATCCAAATTTTAAATTGTGATTAATCATGATTAATCCAAATGGTTAGAGTGTCCGCCCTGAGATGGGTGGGTTGTGAGTTCAAACCCCGGCCGAGTCATACCAAAGACTATAAAAATGGGAGCCATTACCTCCCTGCTTGGCACTTAGCATCAAGGGTTGGAATTGGGGGTTAAAATCACCAAAAATGATTCCCGGGCGCGGCCACCGCTGTTGCTCACTGCTCCCCTCACCTCCCAGGGGGTGATCAAGGGTGATGGGTCAAATGCAGAGAATAATTTCGCCACACCTAGTGTGTGTGTGTGTGTGTGTGACAATCATTGGTACATTAACTCTTTAACTTTAAATGTAAAATTGTGATTAATCATGATTAATCCAATTTAGAATTGTAATGATCATGATCAATCATATTCAAAATTGGGATTAATCATGATTAATCCAAATTCAAACTTGTGATTCATCTTTTTTTTTTTAAACATATGACAGCACTAATTATTGCACAATATATTTTTTTGTACAAATTGATGGATAACTTGCTTTGAAACCACAAACCAGGGTAACAAGCAAATACAATATTATATTTTGAAAAAAAATTAAATATATTGCATGATAATAATATATATATATATATATATATATATATATATATATATATATATATATATATATATATATATATATATATATATATATATATATATAATATATTTACGTCAAAATACATGCAATTTTTGTGTCAAAATAATTTTGTAAGAGAAATTACGTTCTTTTCTTGCTCAAAAAGGTTCATTATGTCTTCTTATTCATATACTTTTCAAATGTTCTTGTAGTCAGACAATGTTTTCGGTATATTAGATGGAATTTAATATACATATAAAAAAATCTATCTAATATACCGAAAATATTGTCTGATTATATTTGAAAAGTTTACTGAGTCACATTATTTCCAGGCTTTTCTGAGACACATAAAACCATGTGGCGGGCCAGATTTGTCCCCTGGGCTTTGAGTTAGACACTTGTGCATTCATGACTTTCCCCCATTGGCAAACAACATACCCCAATGAAAACCACTATAAACACATTTGTGTCTGAGCAAATCAGCTATTTGATGGTGCACATCCAACCTACAGACTGAGCTGTGTGTTTATGAGGCGTTCAAGTACCGCTGAACAGAGTAGGACAGACAACGCCCGCCAGAAGGGACACATAATTTTTATTTTTATTTTTTACGCACTTTTCATATAAATGAGCCTCAAGTGCAAACCAATATTTACAGTACAACAAAACAAGCGGAGCTATTAAAACAATACAACACTAAGACTAAAACTCTTCAGTGAAGCATAAGAAACAAGACTTACAAAACAGTGGATTTTCTAAAAGTGTTACGTTTAAAAAGCTTTTGGAGCACATACTACAGTACCACGATAGCAATGATAATCGTGATAATTAAATAACCGTGATTTGAAATTCTTAAATGGTTACATCTCTACTGTATTAGTACACACGTCATCACAATGTGTTCCATATTAGGTCCTCTCTCTTCCATCATTTGGGGAACTCAGCTCAAAAAACTGGGGAGAGACTCACATTTGTGCAGCATATTCTTAAAAACACCAAAGTGTTGTCATAGAGATGATTTTTGACTAGCTTTTTTTGCAGAAGGTCCTTAAAGGCCTACTGAAAGCCACTACTAGCGACCACGCAGTCTGATAGTTTATATATCAATGATGAAATCTTAACATTGCAACACATGCCAATACGGCCGGGTTAACTTATAAAGTGACATTTTAAATTTCCCGCCACACTTCCGGTTGAAAACGTCTATGTATGATGACGTATGCGCGTGACGTCAATGGTTGAAACGGAAGTATTCGGACACATTGTATACAATACAAAAAAGCTCTGTTTTCATCGCAAAATTCCACAGTATTCTGGACATCTGTGTTGGTGAATCTTTTGCAATTTGTTTAATGAACAATGGAGACTGCAAAGAAGAAAGTTGTAGGTGGGATCGGTGTATTAGCAGATGGCTGCAGCAACACAAGCTGGAGGACTTTGACTTGGATAGCAAACGCGCTATCCGACGCTAGCCGCCGACCGCATTGACGATCGGGTGAAGTCCTTCGTCGCTCCGTCAATCGCTGGAACGCAGGTGAGCACGGGTGGTGATGAGCAGATGAGGGCTGGCTGGCGTAGGTGGATAGCTAATGTTTTTAGCATAGCTCTGTGAGGTCCCGTTGCTAAGTTAGCTTCAATGGCGTCGTTAGCAACAGCATTGTTAAGCTTCGCCAGGCTGGAAAGCATTAACCGTGTAGTTACAGGTCCATGGTTTAATAGTATTGTTGATTTTCTGTCTATCCTTCCAGTCAGGGGTTTATTAGGGTCCGCTAGTACCCTGTATAAAGGACTCCCACAGGGATTTTTGACCCCCTTAAAATACTTCAAAACTCACCAAACTTCTCACACACATCGGGACTCGTGGAAATTGCGATCTAAAAAAAAACCGAACGCCAAAACTCAAAATTGTGCTCTACATAATTTTTGAAAAAAACAGAGAAAAAACTGCTCCTCAGAGGAAAACTCAGACAAAACTGCTTGTAGGAACGTCTTAGAGACATGAAACAAATACCTCTACAAAGGTCTTGCCTAGACCTACATTTCATAGATTGACATCCTTCAGCAAAAATCAACAGGAAGTTTGCTATTCCTCCTTCAAAACAAAATTTTTGTTACAACCGGTCACCAAACATCAAACGTTATCTCCTCTGAGCGCGTTTTACCCTATAATGACAATGTGAACTCAGACACAACTTCCTCTAACTCCCAGTACGAATATCGTAGAGACACGAAACAAAAACCTCTATGTAGGTTTCACTCAGGACTACCAATGGACAAAAGTATTGGGACACCTAGGACTAGCACCTGCCAAAATGCGGACCCGTCCAACGCTGCTTGCAGCTTTAATTTATTTTGTTTCTATTTGCAGTTAAGCCCGATGCTATCACGTTAGCTCCGTAGCTAAAGTGCTTCGCCGATGTATTGTCGTGGAGATAAAAGTCACTGTGAATGTCCATTTCGCGTTCTCAACTCTCATTTTCAAGAGGATATAGTATCCGAGGTGGTTTAAAATACAAATCCGTGATCCACAATAGAAAAAGGAGAGAGTGTGGAATCCAATGAGCCAGCTTGTACCTAAGTTACGGTCAGAGTGAAAAAAGATGCGTCCTGCACTGCACTCTAGTCCTTCACTCTCACGTTCCTCATCCACAAATCTTTCATCCTGGCTCAAATTAATGGGGTAATCGTCGCTTTCTCGGTCCGAATCGCTCTCGCTGCTGGTGTAAACAATGGGGAAATGTGAGGAGCCTTTCAACCTGTGACGTCACGCTACTTCCGGTACAGGCAAGTCTTTTTTTTTTTCAGCGACCAAAAGTTGCGAACTTTATCGTCGATGTTCTCTACTAAATTCTTTCAGCAAAAATATGGCAATATCGCGCAATGATCAAGTATGACACATAGAAAGGATCTGCTATCCCCGTTTAAATAAAAAAAATGTCATTTCAGTAGGCCTTTAAAAACAGTGTGTTCCTGTCATTCTGATCAAATAAACCGATGCTGGTTCTCTGGAATATACACAATAAGACTAATAGAGAAGGAAGCAATCCCTGGTTCTTGACTTTCTGAAAATGTGAAGCCTAAAACAAATTCATGCATATCCCTGCTTTAGAGAGACGCAGCTGAGACTCAGAGACCTGTTAAAGCCACATGGACACATTTTATAACAACAGATGTAAAATTCCAAGACATCACATAAACAGAAAAATCATTAGCATCAAGAAACACTCGACCTTTGAAATTCAAACAGACTCAAACTCAAATAAAAACATGGCTCCTAAAAAAGCCAGATCATATTCAACAAATCCCCAATAATGAGAACTGTGATGATTTTGGTCACAATAACCGTCATATGACATTTTCACATGATCCATAAATCAATCAAAATGTTAAACGGTCTACTTTCTGTCCTAATTAAAAATGGTTTATAAGCATCCCAGGTGCCTGCAATCATTGCACCCTCACACAAATCAATCTGAACAGCAGGATTATGATGCAACCTGGGTAAATGTCACAATGGTTTCTCCAACTGTCAGACCACACGCTGTGACAAATTGCCCTCTCCTGTTGCGGTATTCGTCCAAAACGGGATGTTGCTAACGAAGAAAAGGAATTATTTAAAAAAGTTGACGATGAATGGACTGATCAAAAGGTAAAGGGCACCATCGATTTGTCTGGATGCCACGCCGTGGCGAAGACAATAGCTTAACCAAGAAATATGTCCGAGTATAAAAGACCGAGCTGGGTACTGCAGTTGCTCTAAGGACTGGAGGACAGACTCAGGCTACATCTTGTTTTTTTCCATTTCAAACTATGAAACAGACCATGGATCGTGTTTTAAATTAAAGTAAAACAACAAAACATTTTGTCTTTCTTATTATACACACATTGATTACATCAAATATGATGACAATGGACGTCAAACGCATTAACTTGAAGCCCCGCTTAAGTACTTTCAGTTTTGGTTGATTTTGGCGGCGCCAGTGGAGCAAAGCGGTAGTGTTTTGCCAGAAGAAGACCACATTTCCCATGATGCCTAGCGAGTATAGCGTCATACTGACACAATTTAATATTGTCACAAATATTAGTCTCTAGTGGCTATGCTGATGTTAAATAGCAAACACTATCAAGAAATTACCTTGGATTGTGCTACAAACATGACGCTACTAGCGAGGATGTATCGGGGAAAATAATGTTCAGTTTAGGGCCGGGCGATATATGGAATATACTCGATACATCGCGGGTTTGTTTCTGTGCGATAATACGAGAGAGAGAAGGTGCCAATCTGGTAACAAATGAAGGAATAGCAGGGGGTCCATCGTCTGGCGGTGGTTTGGCTTCAAGCGGGAAGATGTTGAACAGACAACCGTAATATGTCAAGTATGCGGCAAAAGCGTTGCTACAAGAAGTAGCAGCTCTACTAATGTAGCATCGTCTGAAAAGTCACCCACTAGAGCAGTGTTTTTCAACCTTTTTTGAGCCAAGGCACATTTTTTGCATTGAATAAATGCGGAGGCACACCACCAGCAGAAATCATTAAAAAACGATACTCAGTTGACAGTAAAAAGTCGTCGTCGCAATTGTTGGGTATGACTTTAAAGCATAACCAAGCACGCACCACTATAGCTCTTGTCTCAAAGTAGGTGTACTGTCACCACCTGTCACATCACGCCCTGACTTATTTGGACTTTTTTGCTGTTTTCCTGTGTGCAGTGTTTTAGTTCTTGTCTTGCGCTCCCATTTTGGTGGTATTTTCCTGTAGCAGTTTCATGTCTTCCTTTGAGCGATATTTCCCGCATCTACTTTGTTTTAGCAATCAAGAATATTTCAGTTGTTTTTTATCCTTCTTTGTGGGGACATTGTTGATTGTCAAGTCATGTTCGGATGTACTTTGTGGACGCCGTCTCGGCTCCACAGTAAGTCTTTGCTGTCGTCCAGCATTCTGTTTTTGGTTTACTTTGTAGCCAGTTCAGTTTTAGTTTCGTTCTGCATAGCCTTCCCTAAGCTTCAATGCCTTTTCTTAGGGGCACTCACCTTTTGTTTATTTTTGGTTTAAGCATTAGATACCTTTTTACCTGCACGCTGTCTCCCGCTGTTTCCGACAACTACAAAGCAATTAGCTACCTGCTGCCACCTACTGATATGGAAGAGCATTTAGCAACAGGCAATAATTTAACAAATTATTGCCGCCTAATCTACAACGTTTTTTTATAAGACGAGTGCAGGCTCATAACTTGAGAGGCTTTGGATATTTCTCATTGCCGAGAGCTCAAACCACTCGTAAACGTTTCTGTGTGTCTGTATGCGGAATAAAACTATGGAACAAACTGGACTTACAAACTATTAATCGATTCAAACTATTATACAAACATGGGGTCTGGTTCAAATATAGAGATGAGGGTCTTTAATTTGACCTGCTGTTGTACTCTGTCTCAAAGTGTTAACATGTGCTCAATGTTTCCTTACCATTAATGCTATGTTGTCTATTACAATTGTTGCTATGTTGTCTATTACCATTGTTGCTATATTCATTATTCCTACATTGTTGATACAAATGATTGTTACAGTGTAATAATTATTGTTACCTGTGGTAATGCCACTATGATACAACATGTGTATTATAATGCTTGAACCAAGTAAGAGTGAAACTCGTGAATAATCACTGAATGGAGAACTGGGGGTGGGATTAAATAAATTATCTTCTTCCCACTCCCTTTCAGGCAAAACTGGACAATCATGCATTTCATACTATACACTACCTTTTGCACTATATTAATTTATATTATTATGTGTTGTCAATGTTGTACTTGTTTATGTCATTGCCTGAAATAAATAAATGAAAGAGTATTACAGGGTTACTCTGCCGAGCTCTAGACAGCACCGACACTCAACAACAACACATCATTTGCAGACTAGAATTACTGGTTTGCAAAAAATATTTTTAACCCAAATAGGTGAAAGGACATAATTTCCCACGGCACACCAGACTGTATCTCACGGCACACTAGTGGGTTGAAAAACACTGCACTAGAGAATGAAGAGTGCTTGAAACTCCGCATGTCAACATCTCCGTTCGGTGCCACACCAACATAATGCCAAAGCAACCATTTCCACATCAACACTGTATGAAAAAAATTGTCAACAACAGAAGGAGATGACCTACCACATAGTAAAGGACATACACTATTTGATTTCCTATTATGCAGCTCATTTTTCAATGTTTCCCACACATTCATTTATTTGTGGCGGCCCGCCACGAAAGAATTACGTCCGCCACAAATTTATTAAAAATATATATATATATTTTTTTTTTTTTGATTTTTTTTTTTGTCCTGTCCAGCTTCTCAGGCAAATCATATAGTTGATGTAGATGCCCATATAGGCTGTTCAGATTTACTTTACAAAAGAGAAGTGTAGGATACTTCTCTTGTTGCCTTATTTGTATTTGACCACTACTGTTTTCTGTTTATTTGTTACTGACTGTGGCAGGACACCTCTGCCTCTGTTTCACTTTATGTTGCTGGTAAATAATATGCTTGTAGTACTAGGCTAAAGTTAAATTATTTAGTATGCACTAATTAGAGGGGCAGAGCTTTAAGAGATATTTTAGCTTTTATATTTTATAAGATATATTTTTTGTAAGAACCACAATTAATAAATATATTTCAGTGAATAACTTATTGTTCAAATCTGTATATAAATATGTACATAAAGTGTTGTAATTATATTGTAAAATGGATGGATGGATGGATGGATGGATGGATGGATGGATGGATGGATGGATGGATGTTTAAAACAAAACTGTTATTAATTAGTAAGTATACATTTTTTTAGCCTTTTTATAGAAAATAATATCATTGTAGTGAATTATGCAAATTACTCGATAATGGCATGGTGACCACGCCCATAGCCACGCCCCCACCGCCACAGGTATCTTGGCAGTTTATGGGAAACACTGTTTTTATTTGACAGTTGATGCAATATCTTGTGTGACATCATGCACAAAAGTGCACTTTATTTTTTTTTAACTGTTGTAGTGGCGTTCTGTACAACAAGTGCACTTTAATTTAGTGTTGTTTTGATATTTTGATATGTCATCTTAGTCAGTGGTCCCCAACCTTTTTGTAGCTGCGGACCGGTCAACGCTTGAAAACCGGTGGAGGGGGGGGGGTGTATTTAAAAAAAATTTTTTTTTTTTTTTTTTTTTTTTGCATAAATAAATACAATCATGTGTGCTTACGGACTGTATCCCTGCAGCAGACTGTATTGATCTATATTAATATAGAATGTATATATTGTGTTTTTTATGTTGATTTCATAAATTTTTTTTTTTTTTTTTAATTCTTGTGCGGCCCGGTACCAATCGGTCCGCGGCCCGGTGGTTGGGGACCACTGATCTTAGTGACATCATGCACAAAAGTGCACTAATAGCTTGTTTTAAAATGTCTCTGACAATCTTGCACTTTCTGTTTTGGAAATAACACGAATGTTTGTGCCACTGCTTAATAACTGTTTAATTAATACACTTTTGCTTGTGATTTCCCTCTCTGCATGAAAGTTTAAAAGTAGAATATATTAAATATGCAGTATGAAAAAGAATGTTTTAATGTAGACACATAGAATCATCATACTGCTGTGATTACCGTATTTTTCGGACTATAAGTCACAGTTTTTTTCATAGTTTGGCCTGGGGTGCGACTTATACTCAGGAGTGACTTATGTGTGAAATTATTAACACATTACCGTAAAATATCCAATAATATTATTTATCTCATTCACGTAAGAGACTAGACCAGGGGTCGGCAACCCGCGGCTCCGGAGCCGCATGCGGCTCTTTGACCACTCTGATGCGGCTCAGCTGCATACTTGCCTGACCCCCCCGATTTTCCCAGGAGACTTATGGATCTCAGTGCCTCTCCCAGATAACTCCCAGGGCAAATATAATCCTATTTTCACTCTAACTACTAAATTAAGGGCGTGCACTAATTGCACTGCAGTAATTGTCCTCTATGGCATTTACAAACAGCGTGCCAGCCCGGCCACATGTTGAATGTAGCTTTTACTTGCACACGTAGGAGACAGCAAAGCATACTTAGTCATCAGCCACACAGCTTACACTGACGGTAGCCGTATAAAACAACTTTAACACTGTTACGTTACAAATATGCGCCGCACTGTGAACCCACACCAAAAAAGAATGAAAAACACATTTCTGGAGAACATCCACTGTAACACAACATAAACACAACACAACCAATACCCAGAATCCCATGCAGCCCTAACTCTTCCGGTCTAGATTATACACCCCCGCTACCACCAAACCCCCCCCCCACACACACACACACACACACACACACACACACACACACCCCTCCGTGCGTCGGTTGAGCGGAAGAGTTAGTGCTGCATGGGATTCTGGGTATTTGTTGTGTTGTGTTTATGTTGTGTTACAGTGCAGATGTTCTCCAGAAATGTGTTTGTCATTCTTTTTTGGTGTGGGTTCAAAGTGTGGCGCATATTTGTAACGTAACAGTGTTAAAGTTGTTTTATACGGTACGGCTACCGTCAGTGTAAGCTGTGTGGCTGCTGACCTAGTACGCCTTGCTGTCACTTACGTGAGCAAGCTGAAGCTGCATTCTACATGTGGTCGAGCAGGTTGTAGAGGGCGCCAAAAAAAGTGCCATCGCTCCCTAATATTAGGGAGTCTCCCGGAAATAATGAGAGGGTTGGCAAGTATGACGCTATCAAGTGCCATTCATTCAAATCTCGCGGGCCGCACTAACATCACATTTCCATATTGAAGTGTGTGCCGGTGCGTGTGTCTGAGACCCCTGGTTAAAGCAATTAAAGCTTTATATGCTGTGTTTTTCATTTTAAATTTAAATTATTTTTTTTGTGGCTCCCATTATTTTCTTTAATTTGTGAAACTTGCCAAAATGGCTCTTTGAGCGGTAAAGGTTGCCGACCCCTGGACTAGACGTATAAGATTTCATGGGATTTAGCGATTAGGAGTGACAGATTGTTTGGTAAACGTATAGCATGTTGTATATGTTATAGTTATTTGAATGACTCTTACCATAATATGTTACGTTAAAATACCTGGCATATTCTCAGTTGGTTATTTATGCCTCATATAACGTACACTTATTCAGCCTGTTGTTCACTATTCTTTAGACATTTTAAATTGCCTTTCAAATGTCTATTCTTGGTGTTGGCTTTTATCAAATACATTTCCCCAAAAAATGCGACGTATATATGTTTTTTTCCTTCTTTATTATGCATTTTCGGCCGGTGCGACTTATACTCCGGAGCGACTTATACTCCGAAAAATACGGTATATGCATCAAGTGTTCATTCAAGGCTAAGGCAAAATATCCACATTTATATGGTGTATCGTGACATGGCCTAAAAATATCCAGATATTAATAAAAGGCCATATCGCCCAGCCCTAGTTCAGTTACACATTTAACAGTGTTTATTATGGTTGTTGTCATTTTTCTAATTAATTTATAAGTTAGTTAATTGAAAAATAAAATACTGACTAAACTTTGTTTTAGGGTTGTACGGTATACCGGTACTAGTACAGTACTACGATACTAATGAATCATATTTGGTACTATACCGCCTCTAAAAAGTACCGGTCCCTTCCCCCCTTTTTTTTTTTAACGAGCATGACGGCGCGTCGTCACGTCGTGACATTGCTGGTTTTACGAGCAGAGGCCGTTAAAGGGTGAAGGTTTCAGGTGAGAGAGGACGCTAAAGGCACGCCCCCAATATCGTTGTCTGGGTGGAAATCGGGAGAAATTCGTGAGAATGGTTGCCCCGGGAGATTTTCGGGAGAGGCACTGAAATTGGTGACTCTCCCGGGAAAATCGGGAGGGTTGGCAAGCAACGTTCCCTCTAATTTTTCATGTGTGTGAGCCAACGCAAAAAGTCCCTGAGCATTCAGTGGAGCCCACGTGAGCAACATCAGACGTGCACACTGTGGCTACACCAGCAGCACACCTGTCCCAAACCTGACTAAATAACGAGTTCAATCTCCATCCATCCATCCATTTGCTACCGCTTGTCCCTTTCGGGGTCGCGGGGGGTGCTGGAGCCTATCTCAGCTGCATTCGGGCGGAAGGCGGTGTACACCCTGGACAAGTCCCCACCTCATCGCAGGGCCAACACAGATAGACAGACAACATTCCCTTATTATTATAATCAAATGACAGCAGTCATTTCCATGTCTAATATAAGTGTATAGGCCCACTTACAATGACAATAGCAACAAATATTGTTTTTCATGAACTGTGTACTCGTATTGTTTGTCTGGGTGGAGGTCCTGCTTTGGAAATAGTTTGTACCCCTTTCAGACATTGCATTTAGTTCCCATTAAAACATTCACATGTTGCACAATGAGATGTAAGCAGGGGATCATGTGTACATTCCTGCAACTTCCTGTTTGTAAAAAATATATTTTTATTAGTATTTATTTAATATACTAACAGCATTTCATGATTAATATTTATAAATGAAGATTCCTAATAGATGACACTAGAATAAGCACACATTTGATTGGTAAATCATAGTGTAACCACCTGGAATGACACTTTATGTGTGGTGTTGGAGTTGTCCCACTTTTTGTGTGGCTGTAAACGCATCACTGGCTAAGTGCCATATGTGCATGTGTTGGCGCAAGTGAGAAAGAGCGAGCGGCTGCCGTTGATATAACAAAGTTAGTTTTGGTCTGGTTTGTACTGCAGAAAATGACCACTTTTGCTAGATATCATTTTTTTTTACTAATGTTTTGGTGATGTGTTCATGGCCGACAATAAAGAGTTTTGCTCAGTAAAGTGATGGATGGAATTCATGTCCTCAAAGCCGCGTCTCGACAGATATTACGATATTTTAACAACGATGACGAAAACTGTTTTCTCTGTCGTGTCCGTGTGTACAAAATTGTTATGCGCTTATTTTTTTTATTTGATTTTGTGCTTGGCATAGATTTGCCGTGCGCAGAGGACGCTTGAGCGGTGCGCAATAGGGATGGGCGATACCACACTTTTAGGATTCGATACGATACCGATACTTTTTCTTGCATTTTCATCGATACCGATACCGATACCAATAATTTCTTATTGGCAATTTTTTGTCAGTCAAAAATATTATTACTATTGTTATTATTTAAGACAAATCACAAGACAAATACGGACCATTTATACCACATTTATTATGGTCAATATATAATAAAAGTAAAATTAAAATAAATAACATAAATATGAAAAATAAATTAAATATTATATATATTAACTATATATTATATATAATAATTAAATATTAGGGCTTTCCAATTAACAGTCAAATCCGAATTGCAAGAAGCTGCAGTTATTTTTTAAAGTTTGTGATATAATTAGCAATTAATGAAATATGAAATAGGCTAATGTTTTCGAAATGTAAGAAATCATGTTACAGATTAAAACCAAAATCACATTCAATCATATATTCAAGATTTTCTTGGGAAAAAAATACAACTGTAATGCAAAGATGAAGAATCTCCAAATTGTATCTCTTTCTTATCTTGTTTTAAATACTCAAGCAATTTTCAGCTAACAGTAAATTCCCCTGTGTGGAAATTATTTGAATTTAGGATAATCATTTAAACAAAAATATTCAGTAAACATTACTAAAAAAACAAAAAACAATGCCTGTTTTAAGTCAACAATTGGACAACACTGGATATGCCTGGCTGCATCGCTGTCGGCTGGCTGTGTGTGTGTTGCACGTTGACCACGCTCATTCGCTGTCTCCTGTCACGTGACTGGGCCAGCTCTATACTCTGCCAGGCACAGGTGTGTCCCAGCACATAGTAAGTCATCAAAAACATCTGAAAGTGATGCTTGCACCCCCCACACGCCGTTTTTTGGTTTATATCGATACTTTTTTCAGAAAAGTGATGCCAAATGAGTAGCGTGTGAGTATCGATATATCGATACCACAGGATCGATACGCACATCCCTAGTGCGCAATTGCACAGGCGCGTACCTTAGCGGGAACGTTGGTTGGCAAGTATGCTCGGGATCCCCCTGGAAGAGCTGGACAAAGTGGCTGGGGAGAGGGAAGTCTGGGCTTCCCTGCTTAGGCTGCTGCCCCCGCGACCCCACCTCGGCTAAGCGGAAGAAGATGTATGGATGGATGGATCACTAAAATGGTCCTTACAAAACCTGTCTGATAATCCTGGTTTCATATAATTCCTTTTTTTGTTTGACATATCCCTCCACGCTGTGCCAACTGACACCACCACGGCGTGCACAGTACCCACGCAGCACAAGTTGATTGACAATAACTGGTGCAAACGGCGCGGCGACAATAAAAGCCTGCTTGGTGCAGCGATGCGCCGCAGTGGCATCTTCATGCTCGCACGTTTGTTTCCACGCACAACAACAACAACGGACAGTGTGAGGGGGGGGGGAACACACACGGCTGCAAACATTGACGTCCCGTTAAAAAATAAACGACATGATCTCCCTTCTTTTTGACTGCTTCTCTCCATCGGGGAGGCTGCGTGTTATTAACACTCTGCGTGCATCTTTGCATGGCGTGACGATTAAGAGTTCATTTGCATGAGACGCCACGAGAATATGACGTGAAATCGGAGTCCACGTTGATGTTGGCGCGCTTCTTCTTTCAGTCTTACCTTCTTCTTTTAGTCTTACCTTCTTCTCCGTCCGCCTCCCATCGGTAATTAGCTGGCCGTTTAGCGGGTCTGTGAGAGGGTTCGATGCCGGCGATGGCGCACAGTTGAGTGTGCATCTTCGCTTTCCGGTCACGCACACCTGAGCCTTTCTCCACACACCTTCACCTTCACCTCCACGCGTGTCTCGCTCCCACACCTGCTGTGATGGAGTCGTCAGCTGCTCCGCTCGTCTCCGGTTCTGCGCCAACTGCCCTCATTTGACAGCCAAACGTCTCGACTCGTGAACTTATTTTGGCACTTTAGGGAGTCATAACTGTCACTTCCGAGTCATAATAGTCACTTCCGGCAACAGGTGCGCCAAGCTAGGCTAACAATTTGGGACGTTTTCGCGATTTGCTTTTAATATTACTAGAAGTTGTAGGTAGTATCTATATACAGTACTTATCATTAAAGTCTTATAAAAGACGTATTTCAGACTCTCACTTTAGAACAGTTACTGTTAAAGACGAACTAAGCTAACGCGGAACCGACTTCCGGTCCCACTTTGTCGTCAAAACTAGTGATCGATACAATATTAAACAATAGATTAAAAAAAAAGTCAAAAGACTTAATGTACTGAAGAAAAAAGCGGACAACGAAATACAAAATGTACACAAAATTAATTTTTAAAAAAAAAGACTTATTTTTCAGACTGTCACTTTAGAACAGTTACTGTAAAGACGAGCTAAGCTAACACGGAATCAACTTCCGGTCGTATGAGAGGGCGTGGCTTTGTCGTCAAAACTAGTGATCGATACTGGAATATTAAACAATAGATACAAATTTAAGAGAACTAAAAAGGTAACAGACTTAATTTAATGATGAAAAAGGCTGAACATGTAATACAAAATGTAGACAAAATTAATACAAATTAATACCAAAAAAATTAATTAAGCTAACACGAAATCAACTTCCGGTCGGATGAGAGGGCGTGGCTTTGTCGTCAAAACTATTGATCGACACTGGAATATTAAACAATAGATACAAATTTAAGAGAGAAAAAAAAAGGTAAAAAGACTGAATGTAATGATGAAAAAAGCTGAAAATGTAATACAAAATTAGTACAAAATTAATTTAAAAAAATTTAATTTGTAAAAAAAAAAAAAAAAAACATTATATAGGAAAAAATTGTGTCAGCGGACCAATACTGAACTATCAATATCGCTGATACCAACTGTTGCGCTCTAATATCGATTCTCAAATATTTTAGTCCAGGACTTGGGAGGTTTTCACCATTTGCAGAACACTAAGCTTTCTCTTGGCTTTCATATTATTAAAAGTTGTAATTTATATATGGTAAATATCTCTGAAGTGTGACAAAAAAGACGTATTTCAGACTGTCACTTTAGAACAGTTACTGTTAAAGACGAACTAAGCTAACGCGGAACCGACTTCCGGTCCCACTTTGTCGTCAAAACTAGTGATCGATACAATATTAAAAAATAGATTTAAAAAAGTCAAAAGACTTAATGTACTGAGGAAAAAAGCTGACAACGAAATACAAAATGTACACAAAATTAATTTAAAAAAAAAATACTTATTTTTCAGACTGTCACTTTAGAACAGTTACTGTAAATACGAGCTAAGCTAACACGGAATCAACTTCCGGTCGTATGAGAGGGCGTGGCTTTGTCGTCAAAACTAGTGATCGATACTGGAATATAACAATAGATACAAATTTAAGAGAAATAAAAAGGTAAAAAGACTTAATTTAATGATGAAAAAGGCTGAATATGTAATACAAAATGTATACAAAATTAATACAAATAATACAAATTAATACCAAAAAAATTAATTAAGCTAACACGAAATCAACTTCCGGTCGGATGAGAGGGCGCGGCTTTGTCGTCAAAACTATTGATCGATACTGGAATATTAAACAATACATACAAATTTAAGAGAAAAAAAAGGTAAAAAAGACTGAAGGTAATGAAGCTGAAAATGTAATACAAAATGTATACAAAAAAATGTAATTTGTAAAAAAAAAAAAAAAAAAACATTATGTAAGGAAATTATGTGTCAGCGGACCAATACTGAACCATCAATATCGCTGATACCAGATCTTTGCGCTCTAATAAAGATTCTCAAATCAAAATATCGATACTTTTAATACTTTAGTCCAGGGCTTGTATTTTTCAGACAGTCAGTTTAGAACATTTACTGTAAAGACGAGCTAAGCTAACTCGGAATCAACTTCCGGTCGCATGAGAGGGCGTGGCTTTGTCGTCAAAACTAGTGATCGATACTGGAATATTAAACAATAGATACAAATTTAAGAGAACTAAAAAGGTAAAAAAAGACTTAATTTAATGATGAAAAAAGCTGAATATGTAATACAAAATGTATACAAATAATACAAATTAATACCAAAAAAATTAATTAAGCTAACACGAAATCAACTTCCGGTCGGATGAGAGGGCGTGGCTTTGTCGTCAAAACTATTGATCGATACTGGAATATTAAACAATAGATACAAATTTAAGAGAGAAAAAAAAAGGTAAAAAGACTGAATGTAATGATGAAAAAAGCTGAAAATGTAATACAAAATTAGTACAAAATGAATTTTAAAAAATTTAATTTGTAAAAAAAAAAAAAAAAAACATTATATAGGAAAAAATTGTGTCAGTGGACCAATACTGAACTATCAATATCGCTGATACCAACTCTTGCGCTCTAATATCGATTCTCAAATATTTTAGTCCAGGACTTGGGAGGTTTTCACCATTTGCAGAACACTAAGCTTTCTCTTGGCTTTCATATTATTAAAAGTTGTAATTTATATTTAGTAAATATCTCTGAAGTGTGACAAAAAAGACGTATTTCAGACTGTCACTTTAGAACAGTTACTGTTAAAGACGAACTAAGCTAACGCGGAACCGACTTCCGGTCCCACTTTGTCGTCAAAACTAGTGATCGATACAATATTAAAAAATAGATTTGAAAAAAGTCAAAAGACTTAATGTACTGAGGAAAAAAGCGGACAACGAAATACAAAATGTACACAAAATTAATTTTTTTAAAAATACATATTTTTCAGACTGTCACTATAGAACAGTTACTGTAAAGACGAGCTAAGCTAACACGGAATCAACTTCCGGTCGTATGAGAGGGCGTGGCTTTGTCGTCAAAACTAGTGATCGATACTGGAATATAACAATAGATACAAATTTAAGAGAAATAAAAAGGTAAAAGACTTAATTTAATGATGAAAAAGGCTGAACATGTAATACAAAATGTATACAAAATTAATACAAATAATACAAATTAATACCAAAAAAATTAATTAAGCTAACACGAAATCAACTTCCGGTCGGATGAGAGGGCGCGGCTTTGTCGTCAAAACTAGTGATCGATACTGGAATATTAAACAATACATACAAATTTAAGAGAAATAAAAAGGTAAAAAGACTGAATGTAATGATGAAAAAAGATGAAAATGTAATACAAAATGTATACAAAAAAATGTAATTTGTAAAAAAAAAAAAAAAAAAACATTATGTAAGGAAATTATGTGTCAGCGGACCAATACTGAACCATCAATATCGCTGATACCAGATCTTTGCGCTCTAATAAAGTTTCTCAAATCAAAATATCGATACTTTTAATACTTTAGTCCAGGGCTTGGGAGGTTTTCACCATTTGCAGAACACTACGCTTTCTCTTGGCTGTCATATTATTAAAATGTGTCATTTATATATAGTAAATATCTCTGAAGTCTCACAAAAAAGACGTATTTTTCAGACAGTCACTTTAGAACAGTTACTGTAAAGACGAGCTAAGCTAACACTGAATCAACTTCCGGTCGCATGAGAGGGCGTGGCTTTGTCGTCAAAACTAGAGATCGATACTGGAATAGTAAACAATAGATACAAATTTAAGAGAACTAAAAAGGTAAAAAGACTTAATTTAATGATGAAAAAAGCTGAATGTGTAATACAAAATGTATATAAAATTAATTCAAATACTACAAATTAATACAAATGTATACAAAAAAAATTAATTTGTAAAAAAAATAATAACATTATATAAGAAAAATTTGAATACTGAACTATCAATATCGCTGATACCAGATATTTGCGCTATCCCTCAGTAAGAAATGTCGCTTTTGACTGTCCTAAACCTCGCTGGAAGTCGCTCGGTGACGTCATCGCCTCATTTGCATAATCACTTATCACAATATCAATCAATCAATGTTTATTTATATAGCCCTAAATCACAAGTGTCTCAAAGGGCTGCAAAAGCCACGACAACATTCTCGGTTCAGAGCCCACATAAGGGCAAGGAAAAACTCACAACCCAGTGGGATGTCAATATGAATGACTATGAGAAACCTTGGAGAGGACCGCAGATTTTTTAATGTGTTAAACAATACACATGTTTTAATGATTTATGGAATATTTTTTTAATTTAAAGAATAATTTGATAAATATTTAAGGAATTATTTCCTAAAAAAAATTATTTACAGTATAATTTTTTTAAATGATTAAGTAATCATTGAAAAAACATTTAAAGAATAATTTTTTTGAAAAAATATTTAAAGAGCATTTTTTTCAATAAATTATTTAAAGAATCATTTTCAATGATTTAAAGAATCATTTTTTAAAAACAATTTAAAGAGTTATTGTTTTAATTATTTAAAAAATATTTTTTCAAAAATGATTTAAAGAATATATATATATATATATATATATATATATATATATATAGATATCTATATCTATATATATATATATCTATAGATATATATATATATATATATATATATATATATATATATATAGATATATATATATATATATATATTTATATATATCTATAGATATATATAGATATAGATATAGATATCTATATATATATATATATTTATTTATTTTTATTATTATTATTTTGTATTATTATTATTTTTTTAATAATTTAAGGAATCATTATAAAAATACATATTTAAAGAGTAATTAAAAAAGTTATATATTTAAATAGTAGTAATTAGTAATAGTAATTTTTCAATAACTGATTTAAGAATTTTTTTATGATATAAAGAATTATTTTTAAATGATTTAAAGAATTAAAAAAATAATTTAAAAAAATAATTTAAAAAAATAATTTTAAAAATAATTTTAAAAATTATTTTAAAAATTATTTTAAAAATTATTTAAAAAATTATTTAAAAAAATTTTTTTAAATCATAAAAAAAATTATAAAAAAAATATTTTAAAAATTATTTAAAGGGTATTTTTTTTATATTAAAAGACTTGTTTAAAAAATGGATTCAAAAAATAAATTTTTAAACAATTTAAAGAATCTTTTTTTTAAGTCATGCAATCAGAAGGAGATTTAGGGTTAGGGCTAGGGCTAGGGTTAGGGTTAGGGTTAGGGTTAGGGTTAGGGTTAGAGGGTTAGGGTTAGGGTTAGGGTTAGGGTTAGGTTTAGGGTTGGGGTTAGGGTTAGGGTTAGGTTTGGGTTAGGTTTAGGGTTGGGGTTAGGGTTAGCGGTTAGGGTTAGGGTTAGGGTTAGGGTTAGGCTTAGGGTTAGGGTTAGGGTTAGGGTTGGGGCTAGAGGGTTCGGTTTGGGGTTAGGGTTTGGGTTAGGGTTAGGATAATTGGAGATATAAATATTTGTATTATATCCAACAAACTGATTTGTCTTTATTACGGAACTCTTTTGTGCAATTTATGACTTTGTCCACCTGCACTAATGATGGACAGAACAGATCAATATAGTGTTTCAGGTGTAAAGTATGCTTAACCTGCTGAGGGACACGACACCATCCAAACACTGGTACAATCCAGACATGATGCGTGTGCAACTTTCATTTGTTTTAGTTTAGCAGCCATGCATGATGTGACATTCTTTTAACAGCAACACAAACATGCAAAGATGAAATATGTAACAACCTCTATGATAAATATTCAACCAATAATTATTCTACAATAAATATTCAACCAATAAGTCCTCAATGATAAATATTCAACCAATAATTCCTCTATGATAAATATTCAACCAAAAATTCCTCTATGATAAATATTCAATTCCTATATGATAAATAATCAACCAATAATTCTATGATAAATATTCAACCAATAATTCCTCTATAATAAATAATCAACAAATAATTCCTCTATAATAAATATTCAACCAATAATTCCTCTATGATAAATATTCAATTCCTCTAGGATAAATATTCAACCAATATTTATATGATAAATATTCAACCAATAATTATATGATAAATAATTAACCAATAATTATATGATAAATATTCAACCAATAATTCCTCTATGATGAATAATCAACCAATAATTCCTCTATAATAAATATTCAACCAATAAATCCTCTATAATAAATAATCAACCAATATTTAATCTATAATAAATATTCAACCAATAATTCCTCTATGATAAATATTCAACCAATAATTCCTCGATAACAAATAATCAACCAATAATTTCTCTATGATAAATATTCAACCAATAATTCCTCTATGATAAATAATCAACCAATAATTCCTCTATAATAAATAATCAACCAATAATTCCTCTATAATAAATATTCAACCAATAAATCCTCTATAATAAATAATCAACCAATATTTAATCTATAATAAATATTCAACCAATAATTCCTCTATGATAAATATTCAACCAATAATTCCTCGATAACAAATAATCAACCAATAATTTCTCTATGATAAATATTCAACCAATAATTCCTCTATGATAAATAATCAACCAATAATTCCTCTGTAATAAATATTCAACCAATAAATTCTCTATAATAAATAATCAACCAATATTTAATCTATAATAAATATTCAACCAATAATTCCTCTATAATAAATAATCAACCAATAATTCCTCTGTAATAAATATTCAACCAATAAATTCTCTATAATAAATAATCAACCAATATTTAATCTATAATAAATATTCAACCAATAATTCCTCTATGATAAATATTCAACCAATAATTCCTCTATGGTAAATAATCAACCAATAATTCCTCTATAATAAATAATCAACCCATATTTAATCTATAATAAATATTCAACCAATAATTCCTCTATAATAAATAATTAACCCATATTTAATCTATAATAAATATTCAACCAATAAGTCCTCTATAATAAATAATCAAACAATAATTTCTGTATAATAAATAATCAAACAATAATTCCTCTATGATAAATATTCAAACAATAATTTATCTATAATAAATAGTCAACCAATAATTCCTCTATAATAAATATTCAACCAATAATTCCTCTATGATAAATATTCAATTCCTCTATGATAAATATCCAACCAATAATTATATAATAAATATTCAACCAATAATTCCTCTACGATAAATATTCAACCAATAATTCCTCTATGATAAATATTAAATTCCTCTATGATAAATATTCAACCAATAATTACATGATAAATATTCAACCAATAATTCCTCTATAATAAATGTTTAACCAATAATTATATGATAAATAATCAACCAATAATTCCACTATGATAAATATTAAATTCCTCTATAATAAGTATTCAACAAATATCACATGATAAATATTCAACCAATAATTCCCCTATAGTAAATAGTCAACCAATAATTCCTCTAAGATAAATATAAAAATCTTCTGTAATAAATCTTCATACCTTTGCTGTGTGTGGACTTGCAGAACAACAACATCCTCCATGCGTCCATCATGGCATCGTTCTTTGCTGTGTGCTTGATCTACTTTTTCGCTATGGCAACAAATGAACCCCCCCACCCCCCACCCCCCCACTCTTCCTCCTCCTCCTTTCGCTCGCCCATTCTCTCTTCCCACCCTGCTCCAATGAGGAGACTCCATCGGCGTCACAGAGGCCACCCAACCTCTCTCCATCTCTCCCACTGCCTGCAGCCCTCACACCTACCTCCATGATACCATCTGGAGATGGATACTGAGAGAGAGAGGGAGAGAGAGAGAGAGAGAGAGAGAGAGAGGGAGAGAGAGAGGCAATATGGGATAGAGGGGATTTTACAGCTTGGCCATGACAAGGCTTGGATTAATTTGCCGGCCAAATGCATTTGAGATTAGTGGACCATTAAAAGAGCATAGACATCCACATGGACACAAACACAGCAGCAGGCTGGAGGAAGTGATAGTCATACTAATACTGACCTCTCCCTTTATCTTCTGTGGACACCACCAAAAGGCTGAGATGAAAAACATTGTAAGGCAAACGACATAAACACACTTACATGTTCTTCATGCGCCTTCTAATCAAAGGTATTCACTTTTTGCACATTCTCTTATGTTACAATCTCATTCCAAAATGGAATGATTGGATTTTCCCCCTCAAAATTCTACACACAGTAACCCATAATAACAATGTAGAAAAGTTGTTTTTAGAATGTTTTGCAAATGTATGAATTTTTTTTTTTTTTTAACTAAGAAATCACACGTGGAATACATTGATTTTTGCCCTCAAAATTTTACACACAATAACCCATAATGACAATGTAAAAATGATTTATTTTTTGAAAATGTTTGCAAATTTATTAGAAATTAAAAAAATATCTAAGAAATCACATGTGGAATACATTGATTTTTGCCCTCAAAATTATACACACAATAACCCATAATAATAATGTAAAAAAAAGTTGTTTTTTTTAATGTTTTGCAAATGGAATAAACATAAAAATAAATACATTTTACATGTGGAATACATTGATTTTTGCCCTCGAAATTATACACACAATACCCCATAATAATAATGTAAAAAAAAAGTTGTTTTTAAACTTTTTTGCAAATCTATTAGAAATTTTAAAAAATCTAAGAAATCACACGTGGAATACATTGATTTTTGCCCTCAAAATTATACACACAATGACCCATAATACCAATGTCAAAAAGTTGTTTTTAGAATTTTTTGCAAATGTATTAAAAAAATAAAATAAACAAAGGAATCACATGTGGAATACATTGATTTTTGCCCTCAAAATTATACACACAATAATCCCTAATGACAATGTAAAAATATATATATTTTTTTTTTTTAAATGTTTGCAAATTTATTAGAAATAAAAAACTAAGAAATCACACATGGAATACATTGATTTTTACCCTCAAAATTATACACACAATAAATACAATGTCAAAAAGTTGTTTTTAGAATTTTTTGCAAACTTATTACAAATAAAAAACTAAGAAATCACACGTGGAATACATTTTTGCCCTCAAAATAATATACACATATCCATAATGAAAAGGAAAAAACTTTTTTTTTAAATTTTTTGCAAATTTATTAGAAATAAAAAACTAAAAAATCACACATAGAATACATTGATTTTTGCCCTCAGAATTATACACACAATAACCCATAATAACGATGTCAAAAAGTTGTTTTTAGAATGTTTTGCAAATTTATTAAAAATAAAAAAAACTAGGAAATCACATGTGGAATACATTGAGTCCCCGTCCAAATTCCCTCCCCCCCCCCCCCAAAAAAAAAAAATAATAATACACACAATAACCCATAATGACAATGTAAAAAAAAATGTTTGTAATTTTTTTTTGCAAATTTATTAGAAATAAAAAAAATAAGAAATCACACATGGAATACATTAATTTGTGCCCTCAAAAGTCTACACACAATAACCCATAATGACAATGTAGAAAAGTTGTTTTTAGAATTTTTTGCAAATGGAATAAAAATAAAAATACATACATTTTACATGTGGAACACATTGATTTTTGCCCTCAAAATTATACACACAATAACCCATAATGACAATGTAAAAAATATATATATTTTTTTTTAAATGTTTGCAAATTTATTAGAAATAAAACACTAAGAAATCACACGTGGAATACATTGATTTTTGCCCTCAAAATAATACACACCATAACCCATAATGACAATGTCAAATATATTTTTTTAAACATTTTTTGCAAATTTATTAGAAATAAAAAACTAAAAAAATCACACGTGGAATACATTGATTTTTGCCCTCAGAATTATACACACAATAACCCATAATAATAATGTAAAAAAAGTTGTTTTTAAACTGTTTTGCAAATCTATTAGAAAATTTAAAAAATCTAAGAAATCACACGTGGAATACACTGATTTTTGCCCTCAAAATTTTACACACAATAACCCATAATGACAATGTAAAAACGATTTATTTTTTGAAAATGTTTGCAAATTTATTAGAAATTAAAAAAATATCTAAGAAATCACACGTGGAATACATTGATTTTTGCCCTCAAAATTATACACACAATAACCCATAATGACAATGTAAAAATGATTTATTTTTTGAAAATGTTTGCAAATTTATTAGAAATTAAAAAAATATCTAAGAAATCACACGTGGAATACATTGATTTTTGCCCTCAGAATTATACACACAATAACCCATAATAATGATGTCAAAACGTTGTTTTTAGAATGTTTTGCAAATTTATTAAAAATAAAAAAAACTAAGAAATCACATGTGGAATACATTGATTTTTGCCCTCAAAATTATACACACAATAACCCATAATGACAATGTAAATGCACAGAATGTATCAATTTTACTGAAACTGGAAACATTTGTAAAAGTTTTTTTTTTTTTTTTTTTTTAAAGGCTCATTACGTGTTAAAATTGTGCCGTTTTAACAATGAAAATTATTTCAATTAATTTCATTGGGCAACGTTGATTTGAGATACAAGTGTTTTGAGTTAAGAGCTCCGTCACAGAACCAATGAATCTCATAAAATGAGGTCGTACTACTACTTAGTGTATTGCAAGTAAGATGAGGTGAAGTCCAAATAAAAGGAGTTTATTTGCTCTACTGCAGTATTAGTTGTAGTACACAGGAGTGAAGTACTTTACGGTGTACTACATATAGTTTGTATTACTGGGGAGTATAAATATCCTTTCAGCACACTCCCGACACGGAGAGTCAGTGTCACAGGCGGCAAATCAATTACACGAAGGCCTTTCAAAATAAGAGCGGTTGCCATGGACACGCAGCTGATTTACAGGCTTGTCAGTCAGCTGTCACCTTCCAAGTAGGACAAAATGGAGGAAAAAAGTCCCCAAAGAAGGAAATAAACGTGTCTTTTCATAACTGTATAAAAATATGAATGAATGTTATTAATAAGTTTTGTTTGATATATTTTATTGTGCCTTCTACCTGAATGACGTCGTTCTCAGGTGTTTCTGCAGGTGACGGACGGGTGTTCTAACTTTTTCCACACGGACAAATGAAAACATGCGGGGAACATTTTGATCATTTTCATTTTTAAAACCAATATATAAGTTTTTTAATCTTTAGGGCGCCCTCAAGTTTGGTCTTTGGTTGAAAACAAGTCATATCTTCATTTTTTTCTCTATGCTTCAGTTTGTAAATCAACTTCAGATTCATCCGTTGATATAAAAATATGTTTATTTTTATTTTTATGCTGTTTCTGTCAAAGAAAATCCTTTTTTTTTATGCAAAAAAAACACAAAATATGCAACATTACACCCCCAAAAAATGCAAAGTGTAATATTTGATGTGAAGTAATTGGAGTTTTAAATATGTCAATAATTTATAACAACACTGATATTGATTCATGTTTGAAAAAACAAAAACAAAACAAAAATAAGTCATACATTATTTTCTTCATTTACTTCATTTACTTCCAACGCCTAAAAAATTACTTATTATATATATATATATATATATATATTTATTTTTTTTAATGTTTTTTTTGTTTGCTTGTTTTATGCCCTTTTTGTCATATATTTTTAAATGGCAAACACATAAATTATGCTTTATTTTAAAATAATCGGTGTGAAGTAATTGGAGCATTAAATATGTCAATAATTCATAACAACATTGATTTTGATGTATTATTATTTTTTCAGTAATGACAGTTTTAAGTTTAAAACAATTCCACTACAATTCTTGGGGATCCAAAAGGGTCCCACTCATAAAAGTATTAAAAATAGGTCATATTTTTTAATTTTTTTATTTTAACACTTACATCTCTAAATCAAATTTAGATCTGCCAAGTATAATTTTTAATATTTTTTTTAATGTTTGTCTGATGCCCTTTTTGTTAAAAAAAAAAACAAAAAAAACAACAACCTTCTTTTTATGATGATCACAAAATATGCAATATTTTACCCCCAAAAGTATTTTAAAGTGTAATATTTGATGTGAAGTAATTGGAGCCTTAAATATGTCAATAATTCATAACATTGATTTTGATTCATTATTATTTCTTGAGTAATGACAGTTTAAAAAAAAAAAAAATCCCACTAAAATTATTGGGGACCAAAAGGGTCCCACTCATAAAAGTGTTAAAAATAAGTCATACCTTTTTTTTTTTTTTTTTTTTTTTTACTTTTAACACTTCAAATTTAAATCTGTCAAGTATTTTTTTTTCAAATTTTGTTGGTTTTATGCTGTTTTGTTTAAAAAAAAAAAATGTTTTCAATAATCTTTTTTTTTAAGTCATGCAACCAGAAGGAGATTTAGGGTTAGGGTAAGAGGGTTGGGGTTTGGGTTAGGGTTAGGGTTAGGGTTGGGGATAGGGTTGGGGTTAGGGTTAGGGTTATGGTTATGGTTATGGTTAGGTTTAGGGTTAGGGTTAGGGTTAGGATTAGGGTTAGGGCTGGGGCTGGGGCTGGGGCTGGGGCTGGGGTTGGGGTTAGGGTTAGGGTTAGGGTTAGGGTTAGGGTTATGGTTATGGTTAGGGTTAGGGTTAGGGTTAGGTTTAGGGTTAGGGTTAGGGTTAGGGTTAGGGCTGGGGCTGGGGCTGGGGCTGGGGTTGGGGTTAGGGTTAGGGTTATGGTTATGGTTATGGTTAGGGTTAGGGTTAGGTTTATGGTAAGGATTTAGGGTTAGGGTTAGGGTTAGGGTTGGGGTTAGGGTTAGGGTTAGGGTTAGGGTTAGGGTTAGGGTTAGGGTTAGGGTTGGGGTAGGGTTAGGGTTAGGGTTAGGGTTGGGGTAGGGTTAGGGTTAGGGTTAGGAGAAGGGGATGTGCACTGTCCATCTACAATCCAACGGACTGACACTTACATCTCATTTAGGCCCCCCGGATGTCTGGTGCCCAATTTGGAGATCCAAAGGAGCTCCGCCCTGTGACGTTGGGCGAGGCTCCATTTAGGATCCGTCTCTACGACAGTCACCCGGACGGAAGACCATCCGTGCAGGAGGAAATGCTGAACCAGGTGAGTGTTGGTATTTTTTTGTCTAACAATGTTGTATTTGTGCTGGGCGAATCTCCTGGCTAAGGTATTGCCCGTCTCGCCCACGTACATACACCCACATTGCTGACAACGAATGACATACACACAGTTCTGTGTGTGTCGGCCGCCACGGCACAACGGATGGAAAACCTTGCGGTTATGGGGGTTCACCAACCATTGTGAGTGGCGGACAAGGGCGTCCCTCTTGGTGGAGGGCGGGTCTCTCAATGAGCAGACCCTGGCCCTGACCAACTGATCATTCAAGTTGGGGTTCTTGCGGTAGGCCGGCACCACATAGCGACCAGGCAGCCTCCCACTACTCTCCACAAAGACCCGGAAGTGGTCTTTGACCTTCCAAGCGGCCCGCACGGCCGAAGGAGAGTAGGTGGTGATCAGAGGAATCATGTCTGTCCCAGGGGGAGGTCCCCTAGGGTCCAAGAAGCCCCTCAAATGCCGTCTGAGGAAGGACCTGGAATAGCCCCTCCTCATCAGAGCAGAAAAGAGGGTCCTCGAGGGTTAGGGTTAGGGTTATGGTTAGGGTTAGGGTTAGGGTTAGGGTTAGGTTTGGGTTAGGGTTAGGGTTAGGGTTAGGGTTAGGGTTAGGGTTAGGGTTAGGGTTAGGGTTAGGTTTGGGTTAGGGTTAGGGTTAGGGTTAGGGTTAGGGTTAGGGTTAGGTTTGGGTTAGGGTTAGGGTTAGGGTTAGGTTTGGGTTAGGGTTAGGGTTAGGGTTAGGGTTAGGGTTAGGGTTAGGGTTAGGTTTGGGTTAGGGTTAGGGTTAGGGTTAGGGTTAGGGTTAGTGTTAGGGTTAAGGTTAGAGTTAGGATTAGGGTTAGGGTTAGGGTTAGGGTTAGGGTTAGGGTTAGGGTTAGGGTTAGGGTATTCTAACAATGTTTTTGAAAAACATTCATTATAATTATTATACCAATTAATACATTGCAAGAATCGGTTTGAATCGAGAATTGTGTTGAATCAAGAAATAAAAAATAGTTTTTTTAAAAATGGTTGTTTTTTTTTATAGATTTTTGAAAATTATCAATTGACTTACAATCTTCATGATTAAGAATTGCAATAATTCATTATTATTTTTGAGCAATGACAGTTTGTTTTTTTAAATCCCACTCTGGGATCCAAAAAAGCCCCACTCATAAAAGTGTTAAAAATAATTCGTACATTTTAACTTTTTTTTTTACTTTTTTTAAACTTTTTTTTAAACTTTTTTTTTAAAACTTTTTTTTAAAACTTTTTTTAAAACTTTTTTTAAACTTTTTTTTTACTTTTTTTAAAACTTTTTTTTAAAAACTTTTTTTAACTTTTTTACTTTTTTACTTTCATAATTTTGCTGTGTTTTTGTTTGTTTATTTTATGCCCTTTTTCTCACAGAAAACTTTTTTTCATGACAAACACAAAACATGCAATATTTTTCCTCAAAACTATTTCAAAGTGTAATATTTGATGTGAAGTCATTGGAGCCTTAAATACGTCAATATTTCATAACAACATTGATTTTGATTAATTCATATTTTTGAGCAATAACAATTTTTAATAAAAACAGTTCTGTGTTAGTAGAGTCAACATTGCAACTTTTTAGCGTTACATTTCACCTCTTTGCTCTTTTATTTCTTTTGTTATGATTATGATAAATGGAGATATGATACGTATTTAGTTGGGACACGCAGAGATATATTTATGAGACATATTCCATTATTATTATCATTTTTTAAATGTATTATTATTATTATTATTATTTGTATTCATTTTTTTAAATTTGATGCACCTGAAAGAGTGGCAGCACTTTGACTTCCTTCATTTTACTTTATTTTTTGGTATTATTATCAACTTTTCTTGCTTTTTTTTTTATCACTTATCTTTTTTGGAACAATTTCCCTTGTGGATCAATAAAGTCTATTATTGTTATTATTATTTTTATTATTTAGTTCCTGAGACAACACTGCCCTCTTGTGTCTGTTGGAGGGATAACATTTTCCTTATTGTTCAGATAGTGTAAATAAAATAGTCAAAAGCGTGGTTGTGCTTACAAAAGGTATCCTTTTCAAAATAAAATTGTAAAAAAAAATGAAAAATAAAAAATAAAAAATGATTAAATCCAGACCTGTAATGCAATTCTAAAGAAAAGTCAATCGACTAAAATATTTATTTCCTTTTGCGACTTTTCAGGAAGAAGAAGTCAAAGCTGACACTAATTAAGCCTCGTTAATTAAAGCTGTTTTCTATTGGTGCTCGTTAAAAACTCTTTTTATTGTCTGCGTCAGACACGCCCACTTTGCGGCCAGCAGGACCAAAGCAGGTCCGAATAGACCTGGTCCAGAGCCAAAGCAGGTCCGAATAGACCTGGTCCAGAGCCAGAAGCAGAAGAAGCGACCATGAAGGCTCGTGCTCCAGCAGCTACTTGTGAGAAGAAGAGAAGACGACGTCGTGCTCGCCGCTCGCGTCTCTACAAGGCGCACAAAGAGGTGAGGCCTGCAGCGATGCATCATGGGAAATAAGTCTTTAACTGCAGTGCTTCTCAAACCATGCTCACCTCAGAAGTCCCACTATAATGTTACAATGCAGTAGCGTAGTAGGCCCAAGTACTCGTTAAAAACAAGGCAGAGGCTTTATTTAACAAATATATTTCATGTTTTTGTACTTAATTAAATGTCAAAATGCAGTTTTTAAATAGTGAATAGAAAATGTACCCAAATACAACTTTTTTTGTTTCTAAAAACGGGCAGCTGAGTAGACCGCTACGGGTCCTTCTACTGCTAATAGGGGTCCTTCGGGCACTTGCAGGGTAGCTACTTAAGGTGGCCATCTTGGGTGAGGGCAGTGTTTCCGTTTAAGGCAATGGGTGTAGTTGGCACGTGCTAATATTAGCGTGCTAACTTATTTTTTCGCTAATTTTGCAGCCGTACACCTCCGTCGTATAACTTGGTACCTGACGCATGCTAACATTAGCATGCTAACTTCTTTTGAGTTAATTTTGCAGTCGTACATCAAAGTCGTGTAACTTGGTACCTGATGCATGCTAACATTAGCATGCTAACTTCATTTGAGCTAATTTTGCAGTCGTACATCCAAGTCGTATAACTTGGTACCAGATGCATGCTAACATTAGCATGCTAACTTCACTTGAGCTAATTTTGCAGTCGTACAGCCAAGTCGTATAACTTGGTACCTGATGCATGCTAACATTAGCATGCTAACTTTTGTAACCATTTTTGCTGCCATACACCTGACTTGGTACCTGACACGTGTTAACATTAGCATGCTAATATTAGCGTGCTGACTTATTGTTTAGCTAATTTTGCTGCCGTACACTCGAGTCGTATAACTTGGTACCTAATGCATGCTAATGTAGCCGAGTGTCCTGGGTTTGCATATTCGGTGTACTTATATAAAATAATAAATGGGAGTCATGAGAGCAGGTCCGGTCTCCACCACTTCTTTAATGTCATTCTTCACACACCTCCTTCCACAACAATCTTTATAGACCTCTTACGTCACAGCCCTACGGCAACTCTGGAGGGACAACACTCCTCCTTACCCAACACACTCCGGTAACTTGGGACATCCTGAACAGTTTGTTACACTAACATTAGCATGCTAACTTTTGTAACCATTTTTGCTGCCATACACCTGACTTGGTACCTGACACGTGTTAACATTAGCATGTTAATATTAGCGTGCTAACTTATTTTTTAGCTAATTTTGCAGCCGTACACCTGACTTGGTACCAGACACATGCTAAAATTAGCATGCTAACTTCTTGTTTAGCTAATTTTGCAGCCGTACACCTCCGTTGTATAACTTGGTACCTGATGCATGCTAACATTAGCATGCTAACTTCTTTTAAGCTAATTTTGCTGCCGTATAACTTGGTACCTGATGCATGCTAACATCAGCATGCTAACATCAGCATGCTAACATCAGCATGCTAACATCAGCATGCTAACTTTTGTAACCATTTTTGCTGCCATACACCCGACTTGGTACCTGACACGTGTTAACATTAGCATGCTAATATTAGCATGCTAACTTATTTTTTAGCCAATTTTGCAGCCGTACACCTGACTTGGTGCCTGACACATGCTAATATTAGCATGCTAACTTCTTTTAAGCTAATTTTGCTGCAGTACACGAGTCGTATAACTTGGTACCTGATGCATGCTAACATTGGCATGCTAACATTGGCATGCTAACATTGGCATGCTAACATTGGCATGCTAACTTTTGTAACCTATTTTGCTGCCATACACCTGACTTGGTACCTGACACGTGTTAACATTAGCATGCTAATATTAGCATGCTAACTTATTGTTTAGCTAATTTTGCAGCCGTACACCTCCGTCGTATTACTTGGTACCTGAAACATTGCTAACATTAGCATGCTAACTTCTTTTTTTTTTAAGCAAATTTTGCAGCCGTCCACCTGAGCCTTACAACTTGCTAAATGTTGTCCTTGAAGGCGAGTCCGCGTGCTAGAGGAGGCCTGGACTTCCTGGTCTGCGCGCCCGCCTTTCCCAGACCATTCCTGCTCCGGCTGGTGAGCGTGGAGGCTTCAAGACTGTCTCGAAGCAAGCGGGTGAAAGTCGTCACGCTGCAGGAGGTCAAAGCTGCCGTTGTGTCGACGAGACGCAGGATTCTCACTAATGCTGCCGCATGAAATTATTGTATTTTATTGTTTTTATTTTTGATATTAAAATGTTTTAGCAAGCAAAATATTCCTCAGGTTTGTCATGCAAGTTTAATACGTTAATGTGGAATATGTAGAATATATCAAACATTTTATATATGTATATAGTTATATATATATATATATATATATATATATATATATATATATATATATATATATATATATATATATACATTTGTAAAAGTGTTTTAGTTAGATACTCCATTTAATCTCTAAAAGTGTAATTGCAGGTTAAATTTGTGTTATGAATTTGCACTAAATTAGTTTTGCTTACAATTTTGTTGTACAATGACAATAAAAATATATTCTATTTTATTGTAATTTGACAGTAAAAAAAAATTAATTTTTTAAATCAAAATGTTCTGCACTTTGCATATTCAAAAGTATTTTAATAACATTTTATCAATGATTTTAAAAAAATAGTTTTTTAGGGTCAAATTGGATAGAATCAAATATTTAATAAAATGTCGTCCAAAAATTTGAATTGTGTTGTCATTGATGGATTTAATGTAAAATGTTGATTATGTAATTATATATTTTTTGTGTTGAATTATTCAAAAATGCATTAAAATATTTCAGGAATATTCAATGTTTTTTTTATTGTATGTTTATATTTAACTGTTGGATTTTACAGTCATCAAATATGCAGCACAATGCTGAGCACACACACAAACACACACACTCCACACAAACACACATTTCCACACAAACACACACTCCCCACACACCAACCACATAAACACACCAACCACACAAACACACACCACACACCAGCCACACAAACACACAACCCCACAAACACCACACAAACACACACCACACAAACACCCCACAACCACACAAACACCACACAAACACACACCACACAACCACACACACCACACAAACACCCCACAAACACCCCACAACCACACAAACACACAAACACCACACAAACACACAAACACCACACAAACACACACCACACAACCACACACACCACACAAACACCCCACAAACACCCCACAACCACACAAACACACAAACACCACACAAACACACAAACACCACACAAACACGCACCACACAAACACACACCACACAAACACATACACCACACAAACACCCCACAACCACACACCACACAAACACCACACCACACAAACACATACACCCCACAAACACATACACCCCACAAACACACCACACAAACACACACCACACAAACACCCTACAACCACACAAACACACACCACACAAACACCCTACAACCACACAAACACACACCATACAAACACACACCACACAACCACACAAACACACACCACACAAACACGCGCCACACAAACATCCCACAACCACACAACCACACAAACACCACACAAACACACACCACACAAACACACACCACACGCACCACACAAATACATACACCACACAAACACCACACCACACAAACACACACCACACAAACACCCCACAACCACACACCACACAAACACACACCATACAAACACACACACACCACACAAACACCCTACAACCACACAAACACACACCATACAAACACACACACACCACACAAACACCCCACATCCACACACCACACAAACACCCTACAACCACACAAACACACACCATACAAACACACAAACACGCACCACACAAACACACCACACAAACACACACCACACAAACACCCTACAACCACACAAACACACACCATACAAACACACACCATACACACACACACACACACACACACACGTGGGGTGTCAGGTCCATCCTGTGATGTTCATTCCAGTGCGCCTCAGCGCTCTCCCTCCGCACATAAGCCGCATCCCGTGGCTGCTCTGCGGCGTCATGTGACCGCCTGCTGGTCATGTGACCGCCTGCTGGTCATGTGACCGCCTGCTGATCATGTGACCGCCGGGTGGTCCTGTGACCGCCTGCTGGTCATGTGACCGCCTGCTGGTCATGTGACCGCCTGCTGATCATGTGACCGCCGGGTGGTCCCGAGGTGTGACTGACCCTGCAGGGCCGCACGCTGCATGAAGAGAACACTTTGTTTATTCCCGGTTAGTGCAAGAAGACTTTCTTCTCCTTCAATAATCATTTCATCTGCAATATAGTCTGATCAATATAGTCTGATCAATATAGTCTGATCAATATATAGTCTGATCAATATAGTCTGATCAATGTAGTCTGATCAATATGTAGTCTGATCAATATAGTCTGATCAATATAGTCTGATCAATGTGATCAATGTAGTCTGATCAATATAGTCTGATCAATATAGTCTGATCAGTATAGTCTGATCAATATAGTCTGATCAATGTAGTCTGATCAATATATAGTCTGATCAATGTGATCAATGTAGTCTGATCAATATAGTCTGATCAATATAGTCTGATCAGTATAGTCTGATCAATATAGTCTGATCAATATAGTCTGATCAATATAGTCTGATCAATGTGATCAATGTAGTCTGATCAATATAGTCTGATCAATATAGTCTGATCAGTATAGTCTGATCAATATAGTCTGATCAATATAGTCTGATCAGTATAGTCTGATCAAAATAGTCTGATCAATGTAGTCTGATCAATATATAGTCTGATCAATGCAGTCTGATCAATATATAGTCTGATCAATGCAGTCTGATCAGTGTGTCCAAAGTGTGGCACATAAATACTTGTTTAACATTATAAAAATAAAAGTGTAATAAAAGAGCAAACAAGATAAAAGTTGCAAAGTTGATTTAATAATACAAAACTGCCATGCAGGATTTTTTTATTATTATTTTTTTTAAATTATTTTTTAACTGTCTTTGCTCAAAAAATTATGAATCAAAATCAAAGTTTTTGGGGGGAAATATTTCATATTTTGTGTTTACAATATAAACAAAGTTTTCTATGACAAAAATGGCATAAAACAAAAACAAAACCTTGATTTAGAGACTTAAGTGACTTATGAAGTCATGCAAATGCATGACTTCATTTTAAGTCATTTTAAAGTTTTTAAAATAATTTTGGGGATTTTTTTTTTTTAAACTGTCATTGTCCAAAAAATAATAATGAATCCAAATCAATGTTATGAATTATTGACATATTTAATGCTCCAATGACTTCACATCAAATATTACACTTTGAAATATTTTCTGGGGAAATATTTCATATTTTGTATGTTTTCAATATAAAAAACAAAGTTTTCTATGGCAAAAATGGCATAAAACAAACACACAAAAAACCTTACAATTGACGGCAAAATCTGAAGTTGATTTAGAGACTTAAGTGTTGAAAGTTAGAAATAAATACAAATGTATGACTTCATTTGAAGTCCTTTTAAAGTTGTTTTTTTTTTATTAGGGATTTTTTTTTAAACTGTCATTGCTCAAATAATAATGAATCCAAATCAATGTTATGAATTATTGACATATTTAATGCTCCAATGACTTCACATCAAATATTACACTTTGAAATATTTTGTGGGGAAAATATTTCATATTTTGTGTGTTTTCAATATAAAAAACAAAGTTTTCTATGACAAAAATGGCATAAAACAAACAAACAAAAAACCTTACAATTGACGACAAAATTTGAAGTTGATTTAGAGACTTAAGTGTTGAAAGTTAGAAATAAATACAAATGTATGACTTCATTTTAAGTCATTTTAATGTTGTTTTTTTTAATAATTTTTGGGATTTTTTTAAACTGTCATTGTCCAAAAAATAATAATGAATCAAAATCAATGTTATGAATTATTGACATATTTAATGCTCCAATGACTTCACATCAAATATTACACTTTTAAGTACTTTCTGGGGAAATATTTCATATTTTGTGTGTTTACAATATAAAAAACAAAGTTTTCTATGACAAAAATGGCATAAAACAAACAAACAAAAAACCTTACAAATGAGGGCAAAATTTGAAGTTGATTTAGAGACTTAAGTGTTGAAAGTTAGAAATAAATACAAATGTATGACTTCATTTTAAGTCATTTTAATGTTTTTTTTTTAAATTTGGGATTTTTTTTTAAACTGTCATTGTCCAAAAAATGATAATGAATCAAAATCAATTTAATGAATTATTGACATATTTAATGCTCCAATGACTTCACATCAAATATTACACTTTGAAATATTTTTAAGGGAAAATGTTGCATATTTTGTGTGTTTACAATATAAAAAAGTGTTTTATGACAAAAAGGGCATCAAACAAACAAAAAACCTTACAAATGAGGGCAAAATTTGAGGTTGATTTAAAGACTTAAGTGTTGAAAGTTAGAAATAAATACAAATGTATGACTTCATTTTAAGTCATTTTAATGTTTTTTGAATAACTGGTGGATTTTGTTTCAACTGTCATTGCTTAAAAAATAATAATGAATCCAAATCAATGTTATGAATTATTGACATATTTAACGCTCCAATGACTTCACATCAAATATTACACTTTGAAATATTTTTTGGGGTTAATATTGCATATTTTGTGTGTTTACAATATAAAAAACAAAGTTTTCTGTGACAAAAATGGCATAAAACAAACAAACAAAAAACCTTACAATTGACGACAAAATTTGAAGTTGATTTAGAGACTTAAGTGTTGAAAGTAAGAAATAAATACAAATGTATGACTTCATTTGAAGTCATTTTAAAGTTGTTTTTTTTTAATAATTTGTGGGATTTTTTTTAAAATGCCTTTGCTCAAAAAATAATAATGAATCCAATTCAATGTTATGAATTATTGACATATTTAATGCTCCAATGACTTCACATCAAATATTACACTTTTAAGTATTTTGTGGGGAAAATATTTCATATTTTGTATGTTTACAATATAAAAAACAAAGTTTTCTATGACAAAAATGGCATAAAACAAACAAACAAAAAACCTTACAATTGACGACAAAATTTGAAGTTGATTTAGAGACTTAAGTGTTGAAAGTAAGAAATAAATACAAATGTATGACTTCATTTTAAGTCATTTTAAAGTTGTTTTTTTTAATAATTTTTGGGATTTTTTTAAACTGCCATTGCTAAAAAAAATAATAATGAATCCAAATCAATGTTATGAATTATTGACATATTTAACGCTCCAATGACTTCACATCAAATATTACACTTTGAAATATTTTTGGGGGGAAATGTTGCATATTTTGTGTGTTTACAATATAAAAAACAAAGTTTTCTGTGACAAAAATGGCATAAAACAAACAAACAAAAAATCCTTACAATTGACGGCAAAATTTGAAGTTGATTTAGAGACTTAAGTGTTGAAAGTTAGAAATAAATACAAATGTATGACTTCATTTTAAGTCATTTTAATGTTTTTTGAATAATTTGTGGGATTTTGTTTCAACTGTCATTGCTTAAAAAATAATAATGAATCCAAATCAATGTTATGAATTATTGACATATTTAATGCTCCAATGACTTCACATCAAATATTACACTTTAAATATTTTGTGGGGAAAATGTTGCATATTTTGTGTGTTTACAATATAAAAAACAAAGTTTTCTATGACAAAAATGGCATAAAACAAACAAACAAAAAACCTTACAAATGAGGGCAAAATTGGAAGTTGATTTAGAGACTTAAGTGTTGAAAGTTAGAAATAAATACAAATGTATGACTTCATTTTAAGTCATTTTAAAGTTGTTTTTTTTAACAATTTTTGGGATTTTTTTAAACTGCCATTGCTCAAAAAATAATAATGAATCCAAATCAATGTTATGAATTATTGACATATTTAATGCTCCAATGACTTCACATCAAATATTATACTTTTAAGTACTTTCTGGGGAAATATTTCATATTTTGTGTGTTTACAATAAAAAAAACAAAGTTTTCTGTGACAAAAATGGCATAAAACAAACAAACAAAAAACCTTACAAATGACGGCAAAATCTGAAGTTGATTTCGAGACTTAAGTGTTGAAAGTTAGAAATAAATACAAATGTATGACTTCATTTTAAGTCCTTTTAAAGTTTTTTTTTTTTAAATAGGGATTTTTTTTAAACTGTCATTGTCCAAAAAATAATAATGAATCAAAATCTATTTAATGAATTATTGACATATTTAACGCTCCAATGACTTCACATCTAATATTACAGTTTGAAATATTTTTAAGGGAAAATGTTGCATATTTTGTGTGTTTACAATATAAAAAAGTGTTTTATGACAAAAATGGCATAAAACAAACAAACAAAAAACCTTACAATTGACGGCAAAATTTGAAGTTGATTTAGAGACTTAAGTGTTGAAAGTTAGAAATAAATACAAATGTATGACTTCATTTTAAGTCCTTTTAAAGTTGTTTTTTTGAATAACTTGTGGATTTTGTTTCAACTGCCATTGCTTAAAAAATAATAATGAATCCAAATCAATGTTATGAATTATTGACATATTTAACGCTCCAATGACTTCACATCAAATATTACACTTTGAAATATTTTCTGGGGAAAATGTTGCATATTTTGTGTGTTTACAATATAAAAAAGTGTTTTATGACAAAAATGGCATAAAACAAACAAACAAAAAACCTTACAAATGACGACAAAATTTGAAGTTGATTTAGAGACTTAAGTGTTGAAAGTTAGAAATAAATACAAATGTATGACTTCATTTGAAGTCATTTTAATGTTTTTTGAGTAATTTGTGGGATTTTTTTAAACGGTCATTGCTTAAAAAATAATAATGAATCCAAATCAATGTTATGAATTATTGACATATTTAATGCTCCAATGACTTCACATCAAATATTACACTTTAAATATTTTCTGGGGAATATTTCATATTTTGTATGTTTTCAATATAAAAAACAAAGTTTTCTATGACAAAAATGGCATAAAACAAACAAAAAACCTTACAAATGAGGGCAAAATTTGAAGTTGATTTAGAGACTTAAGTGTTGAAAGTTAGAAATAAATACAAATGTATGACTTCATTTTAAGTCATTTTAAAGTTGTTTTTTTTTATTAGGGATTTTTTTTAAACTGTCATTGCTCAAATAATAATGAATTAAAGTCAATGTTATGAATTATTGACATATTTAACGCTCCAATGACTTCACATCAAATATTACACTTTGAAATATTTTCTGGGGAATATTTCATATTTTGTGTGTTTACAATATAAAAAACAAATTTTTCTGTGACAAAAATGGCATAAAAAAATATTTTTAAAAACTTACAATTGATGGCAAAATCTGACGTTGATTTAAAGTGTTGAAAGTTAGAAATAAATACAAATGTATGACTTCATTTTAAGTCATTTGAAGTTTCTGAATGACCAGTAATTTGTGGGAAGGTGCTTGGAATATGTTTGAGGTAACACTTCATAAGAAGCGCCCTCTTACACATTCATTGACATTTTAACTTGAAAAGACATTCTTGTTTTGTTTTGTAGATTATTTTTGGTTTAAACCTCAGCAAATCTGATTTAGACTTAAACTTAAACTTAGAACATCTTTATTGTCCCCGAGGGGCAATTTGGTTTGCAGCAGTAGAATGATTTCACAATTATTTAACAAATTAGTAACAGAACATTTGAAATGTTTCAGCTCCAATTTTTTTTTTACATAATTAAATACAATCATGTGTGCTTACGGACTGTATCCCTGCAGATTGTATTGATCTATATTGATATATAATGTATATATTGTGTTTTTTATGTTGATTTCATTTTTTTTTTTTTAAATAAAAAAAAAAATTTTTATTTTTTTTTTTAAATTTCTTATGCGGCCCGGTACCAATCAGTCCGCGGACCGGTACCGATATCATGTTATCTACAGTGTAGATAACATGATAACCTTGCTTGGATGGCAACATATGTTGCTCCAAAACCCTTTCAGCATTAATGGTGCCTTCACACATTTGTAACTTACCCATGTCTTGGCCACTAATACACCCCCATACCATCACACATGTGTAAGTTACCCATGTCTTGGCCACTAATACACCCCAATACCATCACACATGTGTAAGTTACCCATGTCTTGGCCACTAATACACCCCCATACCATCACACATGTGTAAGTTACCCATGTCTTGGCCACTAATACACCCCCATACCATCACCCATGCTGCCTTTTACACTTTCACCCTAGAACAGTCCGGATGGTTCTTTTCCTCTTTGGTCCACATTTCCAAAAACAATTTGAAATGTGGACTCGTCAGACCACAGAACACTTTCCCACTTTGCATCAGTCCATCTTAGATGATCTCGGGTCCAGCGAAGCCGGCGGCGTGTCTGGGTGTTGTTGATAAACGGCTTTGGCTTTGCATAGGAGAGTTTTAACTTGCACTTACAGATGTAGCGACCAACTATAGTTACTGACAGTGGGTTTCTGAAGTGTTCCTGAGCCCACGTGGTGATATCCTTTACACACCAATGGTCAGGTTCAAACACTGATGACATCTATTAAACAAGACAAGAAGCAAGGAATTAAACAGGGACAGAATTAAATGTAGCTCAATGAGGAGAAACGCGCAGACACTGTACTCTTGTTCAGTGACTTTCCCTTATTACATGGCAACAGCTGTTTCTTAAGGAAGGGGGTCGTAAACAGCCATTTCTCAGTCTTTTTCGCCACTCGTGCCAGCTTTTTTGAAACATGTTGCAGGCATCAAATTCCAAATGAGCTAATATTTGCACAAAATAACAAAGTTTCTCAGTGTGAACAGGAAATATCTTGTCTTGGCCGTCTTTTCAATTGAATAGAAGTTGAAAAGGATTTGCAAATCATTGTTTTCGTTTACCATTTACACAACGTGACGACTTCACTGCCTTTGGGTGTTGTACTATTAATACGAGGGTTCCGCCTCTACTTGATGAAGTGGGTGAACTTGCAGAAGTTGCCAGAAGTATTTTGTGTCACACGTCGGTGCCTGAGGTGTGTTGGGGCACAGGTCAGCTGGTCCCGAGACGGAATGAAAGAAAGGATCTGGAATATTATCCCCGGCATGTGATGTTGTAGGAGAACACACACACACACACACACACACACACACACACACACACACACACACACACACACACACACACACACACACACACACACACACACACACACACACACACACACACACACACACACATTCTTGTATTTGTTACCTTCTTGAGAGCTGCGAAAAATGCCTCCCTCTTTAGCACCAGCCTTTCTAGATATATAAAGAAGTGTATTTACAACATTAATAATATATACATACTATGCAAATATAAAAAAAGCTTGTTGTGAAAAATGAGTTAGAATTTCACAAGAAAAAGGTCACAATTTCACAAGAAAAACTTAGAATTTTGGCAGTATTATAATAAAAGTCGTCATTTTACTCAACGCAAGTCAAAATGTTACAAGAAAAACGGAACATTTGTGCAATATTATGATAAAAGTTGGAATTTTACTCAATAACAGTCGCAATTTTACAAGAAAAATCGTACATTTTTAGCAATTTTATGAAAAGAGTCGTAATTTTACTGGACAAAAGTCACAATTTTATAAGAAAGCTTTCAAATTTTGGCCAGGTTATAATAATCATCAGAATTTTACTTGGCAAAATGATGACAAAAGTCATCATTTTACTCCAAAAAATGTCACTATTTTACAAGAACAACAAAAAAATTGGCAATATTGTGATAAAAGTCAGAATTTCATATGACAAATGTCACCATTTTGCATTAAAAAGTAATCATTTTACATAAAAAAGTATTATTTTTACAGGAAAATGTTGCAATATTCCAGAAACAGAAAGAATATGAGAAATTGTTCCCAATTTTACAAGAAAAAGTCGACACATTGTGAGAAAAAGACTGCTTTTAGTTAAAAAAATAAAATAAAATTAATTGTTTTTTAATCTTCATTACTTACGTCAACTTATTACAGTATGTCTCTATATACATATTTATTTTTATTTGTTTTATTAGGGGGGCTCATTTCAATTTCTTACACACACTTGTTATTTCATATGTTGACCAGAGGTTTTCCGCATTGGGACCATGATTTATGTCCTACCTTGTTCACCGGTCCTCATATGGAAGCTACTTTTCCTTCTTCAAGTCTCAAGAAGGGTGGAATACAAGAACACACACACACACACACACACACACACACACACACACACGTCCTTTTTAGATCACGCACTTTGTGGGAGGACGGCCCCTAAACCCGCTCAGTGAGCGGCGGGCAGCAGGAGAGGTCGGTTGGATGCAGAGAGAGAGGAGTGGAAGGTCCATCCATCCATCCATCTTGTTCCGGGCGACGGGTGCAGCAGCCCAAGCAGAGAAGCCCAGACGGGGAGAGCAAGTCAAGACACGGTGGTAAGAAATATTCATGTTGTCAAAGTTCCTGGTAAGATTCCGGGGTCTCGGCAGGTGACCACCATGAGGAGCGCGTTTGTCGCCGGGCTTCTTTGGCAGCTTCTCGCCGCCTCCTTCTGCCAGTTCCCGCGCCCGTGCGCCAACTCGGAGGGCCTGCGGACCAAAGAGTGCTGCCCGGCGTGGGCCGGGGACGGCTCGGCCTGCGGCGCCCTGTCGGGCCGCGGTTTCTGCGCCGACGTGGCGGTGTCGGAGGAGCCCCACGGCCCGCAGTACCCGCACAGCGGGGTGGACGACAGGGAGCGCTGGCCGCTGGCGTTCTACAACCGCACCTGCCGCTGCGCCGGGAACTACGGCGGCGCCGACTGCGGGGAGTGCCGCTACGGCTACTGGGGAGCCAACTGCGCCGAGTACCGGGAGTCGGTGCGCAGGAACATCATGAGCCTGTCGGCGGGCGAGCAGCAGAAGTTCATCTCCTACCTGAACCTGGCCAAGAACACCATCAACCCGGACTACGTCATCGCCACGGCAACCAGGTGGGAGATGGGCGAGAACGGGGAGACCCCCATGTTCTCCGACATCAACTCCTACGACCTGTTCGTGTGGATGCACTACTACGTGTCGCGCGACGCCCTGCTGGGGGGGGCGGGCAACGTCTGGGCCGACATCGACTTCGCCCACGAGTCCGCCGCCTTCCTGCCGTGGCACCGCGTCTTCCTGCTGCACTGGGAGCACCAGATCAGGAAGATGACGGGGGACTTCAACTTCACCCTGCCCTACTGGGACTGGAGGGACGCCGGGACGTGCCAGGTGTGCACCGACCGCTTGATGGGGGGGCGGAGCTCCTTCGACCCCAACCTCATCAGCCCCGCCTCCGTCTTCTCGTCGTGGAAGGCAAGAATGTTTCCTTCGCTTTTTTTTTAACTGGCTCGACCCAAAATCAGAATTGGCGTCAAATTAAATAAGTAAAACAATACTTAAATAATTAATTCAACATTTTAAGAAATAGTTTTATTTGAAATTAAATACATAAATGTTATCAAATGTGTCATTATTTTATTTCATGAAAAGTACATTAGTTTATTACATGGTTTAATTATTTATTTCAATTTGTAATTATTATTATTGATTTCATATATTGATTTTATTTTTATTTCACAATTAGTTCAATATTTAATTACTTATTTATCGCTTAATTACTTTTTCAATGTTTGATCATTTAAGTGTGGATTTTATTTTTTTCATAATTTAATTAATAATTTAATTCATTGTCGATATCATAATTTGATTATTTTATTTTTATTTCACGATTATTTCAATATTCAGTTACTTATTTATCGCTTAATTACTTTTTAAATGTTTAGTTAATCATTTAAGTTTGGATTTTATTTTTTTCATAATTTAATTAATAATTTAATTCATTATTGATTTCATAATTTGATGATTTTATTTTTATTTCAAGATTATTTTAATATTTAGTTATTTATCGCTTAATTACTTTTTCAATATTTAGTTAATCATGTAAGTGTGGATTTTATTTTTTTCATAATTTAATTAATAATTTAATTCATTATTAATTTCATAATTTGATGATTTTATTTTTATTTCACGATTATTTCAATATTTAGTTACTTATTTATTGCTTAATTACTTTTTCAATGTTTAGTTAATCATTCAAGTGTGGATTTTATTTTTTTCATAATTTAATTAATAAATTCATTATTGATTTCATAATTTGATGATTTTATTTTTATTTCACGATTAGTTCAATATTTAATTACTTATTTAACGCTTAATTACTTTTTCAATGTTTAGTTAATCATTTAAGTGTGGATTTTATTTTTTTCATAATTGAATTAATAATTTAATTCATTATTGATTTCATACTTTCATGATTTTATTTTTATTTCACGATTAGTTCAATATTTAGTTACTTATTTATCGCTTAATTACTTTTTCAATGCTTAGTTAATCATTTAAGTGTGGATTTTATTTTTTTCATAATTTAATTAATAATTAAATTCATTATTGATTTCATAATTTGATGATTTTATTTTTATTTCACGGTTATTTCAATATTTAGTTACTTATTTATCGCTTAATTACTTTTTCAATGTTTAGTTAATCATTTAAGTGTGGATTTAATTGTTTTATAATTTAATTAATAATTTAATTCATTATTGATTTCATAATTTGATGATTTTATTTTTATTTCACAATTAGTTCAATATTTAATTACTTATTTATCATGTAGTTACTTTTTCAATGTTTAATTAATCATTTAAGTGTGGGTTTTATTTTTTTCATAATTGAATTAATAATTTAATTCATTATTGATTTCATAATTTGATGATTTTATTTTTATTTCACGATTATTTCAATATTTAGTTACTTATTTATTGCTTAATTACTTTTTCAATGTTTAGTTAATCATTCAAGTGTGGATTTTATTTTTTTCATAATTTAATTAATAAATTCATTATTGATTTCATAATTTGATGATTTTATTTTTATTTCACGATTAGTTCAATATTTAGTTACCTATTTATCGCTTAATTACTTTTTCAATGTTTAGTTAATCATTTAAGTGTGGATTTAATTGTTTTATAATTTAATTAATAATTTAATTCATTATTGATTTCATAATTTGATGATTTTATTTGTATTTCACAATTAGTTCAATATTTAGTTACCTATGTATCGCTTAATTACTTTTTCAATGTTTAGTTAATCATTTAAGTGTGGATTTAATTGTTTTCATAATTTAATTAATAATGTAATTCATTATTGATTTCATAATTTGATGATTTTATTTTTATTTCACAATTAGTTCAATATTTAATTACTTATTTATCGTGTAATTACTTTTTCAATGTTTAGTTAATCATTTAAGTGTGGATTAAATTTTTTTCATAATTTAATTAATAATTAAATTCATTATTGATTTCATAATTTGATGATTTTATTTTTATTTCACAATTAGTTCAATATTTTATTAATTATTTATCGTGTAATTACTTTTTAAATGTTTAGTTAATCATTTAAGTGTGGATTTTATTTTTTTCATAATTTAATTAATAATTTAATTCATTATTGATTTCATAATTTGATGATTTTATTTTTATTTCACAATTAGTTCAATATTTAATTACTTATTTATCGTGTAGTTACTTTTTCAATGTTTAATTAATCATTTAAGTGTGGATTTTATTTTTTTCATAATTTAATTAATAATTTAATTCATTATTGATTTCATAATTTGATGATTTTATTTTTATTTCACAATTAGTTCAATATTTAATTACTTATTTATCGTTTAATTACTTTTTCAATGTTGAATTAACCATTTAAGTGTGGATTTTATTTTTTTCACAATTTAATTAATAAATTAATTATTGATTTCATAATTTGATGATTTTTTTTCACAATTAGTTCAATATTTAATTACTTATTTATCGTTTAATTACTTTTTCAATGTTTAATTAATCATTTAAGTGTGGATTTTATTTTTTTCATAATTTAATTAAATTATGAAATAATTTAGGGGCGGTATAGCTCGGTTGGTAGAGTGGCCGTGCCATCAACCTGAGGGTTGCAGGTTCGATTCCCACTTCCGCCATCCTAGTCACTGCCGTTGTGTCCTTGGGCAAGACACTTTACCCACCTGCTCTCAGTGCCACCCACACTGGTTTAAATGTAACTTAGATATTGGGTTTTCACTATGTAAAGCGCTTTGAGTCACTAGAGAAAAGCGCTATATAAATATAATTCACTTCACTTCACTTAATTAATAATTTAATTCATTATTGATTTTATTATTTAATTATTTCATGATGTAATTAATTATTTAATCGTTAAATTACTTGTTCAATACTGTATTAATAATTTAATTATGGGATTTATTATTTCATGTTTTAATTAATTATTTCAAGATTTAATTAATTATTTTATGATTTAATTGATAATTTAATTTATTATTATTGATTCCATGATTAATGTTCTCCCCATTGTTGAAAATGAATCAGAATTATACAATCCACATTTCTTACCTGATTTGAAAGTGTTCCACCATCCACACACTCCACTCACCCTGGACAATCAAACTACCATTATTCAAGTAAAAAAAAAAAATTCCAGGAATTCCCGGTTTTCCAAAGCCCTATTTTCATCTCTTCCTGGAAAGTTTTCACAGTCCATATTTTTGAACCGTTTTTGACCATTCCACTTTCAAAACATTACCTCATAGTTTGGACAACAATTTTTTATTTTTTTTTTTTTTTTCCCAGTTTTCCCGAAATTCCAGGAATACCAAAATACCCATTCTCAATTCAAACTTTTACTACGTCAACATTTTTCAACTGATTCCAAAAATTGCAACACCAACCCATTTATTTATTTTAGGAAAATTGTGTTAGTATCAATATTTTAAAAATTTCCCGGTTGTCCTGAAATCCTCAAATTTCCAGGAAATTCCCATTCAAAAGAACGGACTTATTCATTTTGCGCCATTTTTAGACCTGATTGCAACCTTTCAACCATCCACCCACACTACTCTTCCCATAAATCGAACGCAAAACGTGTTTTTCCCTTTCCCAAAATTCCCGGTTTTCCCGGAATTTTCTCCCCATTGAAAATGAATAAGCATTATACAATCTATTTCTTATCCGATTTAAAAGCGTTCCAACATCCACACACTCCACTCACCCTGGACAATCAAACTACCATTTCCAAGATAAAACAAAAAATCCAGGAATTTCCAGTTTTCCAAATCCCTATTTTCACCTTTTCCTGGAAAGTTTCCACAGTCTTCGTTTTTCAACCGTTTTTTGCCATTCCACCTTCGAAACATTCCTCTTAGTTTGGACAACAAATGTTCCTATTTTTTTGTACAAACTCCCAGGTTTTATACAAAAAATTCCAGGAATTAAAAAAAAACCATTCTCAATTGAAACTGTTGCTACGTCAACATTTTTCAACCGATTCCAAAAATGCCAACACCAACCCATTTATATCCTTTAGGACAATTGTGCTAGTATCAATATTTTCAAAAATTCCTGGTTTTGCCGAAATCCCCAAATTTCCAGGAAATTCCCATTCAAATAAATGGACATATTCATTTTGCGCCATTTTTAAACCCGATTTCGACCTTTCAACCATCCACCCACACTACTGAGCATTTTTCAAGTTTAAAAAAATTCCAGGAATTCACGATTTCCCAAAGCCCTATTTTCACCTCTTCCTGGAAAGATTTCGCAATCTTCATTCGTTTTTGGCCATTCCACCTTCGAAACATTCCTCTTAGTTTGGACAACAAACACTCAATTTTTTTTGTACAAATTCCCAGTTTTTATACAAAAAATTCCAGGAATTCACGATTTCCCAAAGCCCTATTTTCACCTCTTCCTGGAAAGATTTCACAATCTTCATTCGTTTTTGGCCATTCCACCTTCGAAACATTCCTCTTAGTTTGGACAACAAACGCTCCATTTTTTTTGTACAAATTCCCAGTTTTTATACAAAAAATTCCAGGAATTCACGATTTCCCAAAGCCCTATTTTCACCTCTTCCTGGAAAGATTTCACAATCTTCATTCGTTTTTGGCCATTCCACCTTCGAAACATTCCTCTTAGTTTGGACAACAAATGCTCCATTTTTTTTGTACAAATTCCCGGTTTTTATACCAAAAATTCCAGGAATTCAAAAATACCCATTCTCAATTCAAACTGTTGCTACGTCAACCGATTCCAAAAATGCCAACACCAGCCCATTCATATATTTTAGGACAATTGTGCTAGTATTGATTTTTTTTTTTAATCCCAGTTTTCCCGAAATCCCCAAATTTCCAGGAAATTCCCATTCAAATAAATGGACATATTCATTTTGCGGTAATTTTAAACCTGATTCCAACCTTTCAACCATCCACCCACACTACTCTTCCCATATATCAAACGCAACTCATGTTTTCCCTTTCCCAAAATTCCCAGTTTTCCCAGAATTTTCTCCCCATTGACAATGAATAAGTATTATTATTTCATTAATTTATAATTTAATAATTATATATATATATATATATATAAATTCATCACCCTGGTGTATTTTGGTGCACCTGTAGGTCATCTGCACTCAGCCGCAGGAATACAACAGGCGGGAGATGTTGTGCAATGCCACCGGGGAGGGGCCGCTGTTGCGTAACCCTGGCAACCACGACACCAGACGCGTGCAGCGACTCCCGACGTCCGCCGACGTGGACTTCACCGTGGGCCTCCCCCAGTACGAGACCGGCACCATGGACCGATTCGCCAACATGAGCTTCAGGAACGTCCTTGAGGGTACGAAACGCTACACACACACACACACACACACACACACACACACCCACACACACGTGTTTATACACTTGTACACACACATCCCTAACACTGAATGTGAACGTGATGCAACCAGCTGCCAGTTCAGCGGCGCCATTTCTACATGCAGCTACAAATGTAAAACACAAGGAAAAAATACATATATCGTGAATTATCGTGTATTATTGATGGATTTGTCTTCGCTAATGACCACAATGTTTTGTGTTCAAATCATTTTCAGCTCAGTCAGTGAGCCAACTCCTCCAAAAGATGGCGCCATAGCACAAACAATAAAACACCTTTTTAGTGTCTTTGTTTTTTTGTTTTTTTTATCTATTTGCATTATGTCCGTCAGCAAAGAAAAATGCATAATTTATAAGCCGCAGAGTTCAAAGTGTAGGAAGAAAAATAGCGGTTTATAATCCGGAATTTACAGTAACTGAATTATTTGTGTTTGAATTTTGTGACCTGAATTTCTTTTTTTTATTTATTATTATTATCTTAATTATTATTTAGTTGAAAAATAGAAAAATAGTTAGTAAAATTAGTACCCCAAAAAGGGACAAGCGGTAGAAAATGGATGGATGGATGGAATTTTTATTTTTATTATTATCTTAACTATTAATTACTTGAAAAATTGTTAGCGAAATCAGTATGTTTAAAAACGCACTTATTAAAATCTAATGTTTTACATTTTAATGTGTAATAAAATTCATTGCAGAAAAATGTGTTGCTTCAAAACTCAAATTACGACTGAAGCAATGGATCGTGTCTCAGAAGCAGCCAATGAGGTGTCCAGTTTGAAGTCACGTGACTTGCACGACATTTTTTTTTTACACTTCATTTTTATACTTTTATTTTTTTTACTCAGAAGTTTCACACAATGAATAATACCAAAGTGAGTTTTTAAACACACAAATGTTGCTCGCAAATTGTAATTCAAAGAAACTCTCGCCATCATTTTAGATCCAGTTCACAAAATTCAAATGCATAAAATTAAGTGACATCAAATTCCATCTTCTTCCACTTATCCGGAGTCTGGTCGCGGGGGCAGCAGCCTAAGTAGAACCTACATTTGATGTCCATAATAAAAAAGCTGTCATAGTAAAGACCGGGGTTGTACGGTACTAATGAATCAAAAACGGTCCTATACTCTGTTTGACGTCGTGACATTGCCGGTTATACGAGCAGGGAAGCATGTTCGGCAGCGCACGCACACAGAGTACTTACAAGCAGACACAGTGTGTAGACAGAAAAGGGACAAAGGTGAAGTTATAACACTGAAACACCCTCAGGAAGAGGTGCTAACATCCATCCGCAGTGTTTTAGCTACTTCTAAGTCACTAATCCTTGTCTCCATGGTGACAAATAAAGTAAGTTTGTTACAAGTATCATTATCACTGGAGGACGAGGAATAGCTAAACATGCTTCACGACACACCGTAGGAGGATACAATAGCTCACCGGCGTCCCAATGTAAACAAACGCCATGGGTGGATCTACACCTGACATCCACTGTAATGATACCAAGTACAATAGCGTATCTAGTCGATACTACTACGATTACATCGATATTTTTTACTTACTACTAAAAGACAAGTTGTCTAGTACGTTCACTATTTTATTTAAGGACTAAATTACAATAACAAACATATGTTTCATGTACCCTAAGATTTTTGGTTCAAATAAAGACAATAATTACATTTTTTGTGGTCCCCTTTATTTAGAAAAGTATCGAAAAGTAGCAAAATCTTGGAATGGGGACAACCCTAGTACAGACACAAATTGACCTCCATGGCGCCTCTCCAGGTTTTGCCAGTCCTGAAAGCGGCATGGCGGTCCAGGGTCAGAGCACCATGCACAACGCCCTGCACGTCTTCATGAACGGCACCATGTCGTCCGTGGAAGGGTCCGCCAACGACCCCGTCTTCCTCCTGCACCACGCCTTCATAGACAGGTGAGCACCACACCCACAAAGTCCTGGCTTGCCGTGATTGTCAGGTTCGAACGCCGAACTATCTATTAAACAAGACAAGAAGCAAGGAATCAAACAGAGACAGGATTCAATTTAGCTCATGAGGAGAGCGCGTCGACCTGCACCCTGGTGCAGTGTCGCCCCGCCGCTCTGAGGAACAAGTTCCACGCATCCTCGTTTATTTGGGCATTCCCTGATTACATAGCTGCTTCTAAGGGGAGGGGGTCATAAACAGCTGCTGCATAAACAGTTCAAAGAAAATGTGCTTGGAGCGGTGTCAGGTTTGCCCCCTATCTCCTCATAGATTTCGGGTCTTGCTAAGGTCCTTCCTGTGGCTGTTGTTGCGTCGACCATGCTCTTCCTCCCAGGGAATTTAAGCCACTGGTCAATCCCAAGTTCTTTCGATGACATATATGCTGAGTAAGAAGGACCATCAAGACAGAATAGGAATATTATCAAGTTTTACTGAAGCTTCAGGAGAACAGCCTAGACCAATACATTCATACCGACTTCTCAAGTTGTTCTAACATTCAAACGGAAAAAAACTACTCTTTGAAAAGGAAAGCAGAAAGGAATGCCTCTCCCTTTCCCAACACTGATAAGGAAGGAGGGGGGTGTATTTTCTTCACATTCCAATGTCTAAAACACTAAACAGACCTATGTAGACAAAGAGAAACTGGTATACAGAATGGAAAAGTACTAGCTGCTCTAAACATGGCTATGAATAAAGAAAGAACTCTTAAACACATATGCATTCTCCACACTGTCCAAGATCTGAGAAACCGACACCTCTACGGCGCATTCCATCGCACACAGTGGAGGTTTACAAGCTGTCCGCCTTTTGCTTGATAAGCTCAAAGACGGCTTTGTAAGCACCGGTGGATCGTAACCACAGACCTGCAGGGGCAACCTGAACTCAAAGCAAACAAGTTGTCTGATAACTTGTGTACAATCATTCTGACGGTGACTTCGGTCTTGCCTCGTCCAGCATCTTCGAGCGCTGGCTCAGGACCCACCAGCCCACGCGGACCGTCTACCCGCTGGCCAACGCCCCCATCGGCCACAACGACGGCTACTACATGGTGCCCTTCCTGCCTCTGTACCGAAACGGAGACTACTTCCTGTCCAACAAGGCCATGGGATACGAGTACGCGTACCTGCTGGACCCGGGTCAGGGCACACACACACACACGAGCGTGGTTTTGCTAGTCGCTCGCCGGCGGTGACGTCATCCTGTCTGTCCACAGGTCAGAGGTTTGTGCAGGAGGTCCTGAACCCTTACCTGGAGCAGGCCCAGCAGATCTGGCAGTGGCTCCTGGGAGCCGGCATCCTGGGGGCGCTGGTCAGCGCCGCGCTGGCGGTCCTGGCCGTCGTCGCCAGGAGACGGTGGAGGCGGAACCGGAGGCGGAAGAGGGGGTCCATTTTTGGGGAGCGGCAGCCGCTCCTACAGAGCAGCTCTGAGGAAGGCTCTGCGTCTTATCACACCACTCTGTGACACACACACACACACACACACACACACACACACACACACACACGCACACACACACTAGGCACTGAAGAACTGTGGGACATTTTCCTGGATGGAATGCTAACAATGCTAACAGGACGCGCAATGCCAACAACACGGCCCTAAGTCGTAGCTGCGACTGTCTTTAAGACCCGCCTCGTCAATAACACACCTCTACATCGGTGAGCCTTCGGTGTGAGCGGTGTCACAAGGCGAGACGCTGTCGTACCGATGCGCCACTTAATGCTAACAATGCTAACAGGACGCGCAATGCCAACAACACGGCCCTAAGTCGTAGCTGCGACTGTCTTTAAGACCCGCCTCGTCAATAACACACCTCTACATCGGTGAGCCTTCGGTGTGAGCGGTGTCACAAGGTGAGACGCTGTCGTACCGATGCGCCACTTAATGCTAACAATGCTAACTGGACGCGCAATGCTAACAACACGGCGCTAAGTCGTAGCCGCGACTGTCTTTAAGACCTGCCTGGTCAATAACACACCCCCACAGAGGACTCTTAAAGTTAAAGTACCACACTAGGTGTGGTGAAATTTGTCCTCTGCATTTGACCCATCACCCTTGTTCCACCCCCTGGGAAGTGAGGGGAGCAGTGAGCAGCAGCGGTGGCTGCGCCCAGGAATCATTTTTCGGGATTCAACCCCCAATTCCAACCCTTGATGCTGAGTGCCAAGCAGGGAGGTAAAGGCTCCCATTTTTATAGTCTTTGGTATGACTCGGCCGGGGGTTTGAACTCACGACCTACCCATCTCAGGGCGGACACTCTAACCACTAGGCCACTGAGTATGACTCTAGTTATGTTTAAAAACTTGTGTGGAATGTTGTAGACAGCCTTCTTTTATGCCCTTACTATGAAAATATTTGATTTATTAATAATCGTCCTAATTGGTGGACAATCAATTACCACGGTCAGGCCTGGAACCAATTAGCCGTGACGAACGAGGAATGACTGTACACCAAAATTGGCACATTAGCATAGTAGTAAAAAAACCAAAACAATAATTATTTTTGGGTTTTCGACAAACCACAGATTTGGCCCATGAAGAATGATCTGGGTCAGGGGTGGGCAACTATTTTTTACCGGGGGCCGCATGAGCAACCCGAGCATTGCTGGAGGGCCACATCGACAATATCTCAATTCAATTTTGCTCAATATTATTTTTGATATACCGTAAGATAAAAAAATAACAATAATAATAATAACTTCATTTAACCTAACTTAATTTTATACAAAAGCAGATTGCTTTTGATGAATTTATTTAAAGTCTTCATCCTTTGAAATGGTCTGAGATGGTCTCAACCCGCCTCGTTACAGTGCGTCGGGAGAGTGACACGTTCTCAAATGCGCCCCTCTTCTCCGGGCATATTAGCGCAACAGATTCCAATTAGCACTCCTTAATAAACTCTTCGTCAGAAAACGCCTTACTTTTTCTGGCCATTTTGTGAGAAATGACGAAACATGTCAAGTGTATCTCTGGGGGTGTGAAATATGGCAAAAAGTCCTTGTTGGGTTTGCAGTTTTACCATCAACGCATCAGCCTCCCTTGCGCGCTCTCCATCAGACACATTCTGGTATTTTTCCTGGTGCTTCGTCGTGTAGTGGCGATTCAAATGATATTCTTTAAACACAGCAACGTGTGTACCACAAATTAAGCACACGGCTTTACCTTTAATTTCTGTAAAGAAGTACTTGGCAGTCCATGTCTTGTTGAAAACACGCCATTCCTCATCAACTTTTCTCTTTTTAGCGTGAGCTGACATCTCGGGTGTAACCGGGCATCACTTTCTAGAACTCGAGGGCCCGTTCAGGAAAATGTCCCTCGTGTTTTCAACCCTCGCCAGGAAAGGGTCCGAACCCGTCGTGCCGAATGACTTCCGTGAAGCTCCACGGAAGTTCTAGAAGTGAGACCGCTGACCTCGGATGACACGTACTCTCTCATAATGATCACGCCACAAATGTGGATTTCAACGGAATTTTACCGTAAAAAAAATAACAGTGGCAGGCACGAGACATTGATACAACGTTGATTATACGTACACGTCCTTTAAAACTGGCATTGAAACAACGTTGCAAAATAGTTGTGTTTGTAAATTGAGACAACGTTGGTGTGTAACGTTGGATCCACCTTGTTGGTTGGGACAATTTGTTTATTTTATGCTATCCAAATGAAATCAAATGTAGACTATATAACAAAGTATGCTGACCTTGAATGGCACATTGTCACAGTATTGTCACGGCAAGACACGACACGTCACGTCACGTTCGAAAACTGTTTGTCCTCCAATGCTAACACCTGAACCAAATTTATGGAGGCTACCATGGTAACCGCACCATAGCAACTAGGGGTGTGGGAAAAAATCGATTCGAATTCGAATCGCGATTCTGACGTTGTGAGATTCAGAATCGATTCTCATTTTTAAAAAATCGAAAATTTTTTTGATTTTTTTTTTTTTGATTTTTTTTTTTTTTTTAATTAATCACAGCAATCCGATTCCAAAACCAAACTCGACCCAGCAACACAGAGCCATTGAGAGGAGACACAAACACGACACAGAGCAAACCAAAAGTAGTGAAACAAAAATGAATATTATCAACAACAGTATCAATATTAGTTACAATTTCAACATAGCAGTGATTAAAAATCCCTCATTGACATTATCATTAGACATTTAGTTTATGAGATGCGATGCAAGTGTAAGCCACTGTGACACTATTGTTCTTTTTTTTTATTTATTTTTTGTATTAATGTTTGTAATGATAATATCAATGAGGGATTTTTAATCACTGCTATGTTGAAATTGTTACTAATATTGATACTGTTGTTGATAATGTTCATTTTTGTCTCACTACTTTTAGATTGTTCTGTGTCATGTTTGTGTCTCCTCAATTGCTCTGTTTATTGCTATTCTGAATGTTGATGGGTCGGGTTTTGTTTTGAAATTGTATTGCATTATTATGGTATTGTTGTGTATTGTTTTCATTTAAAAAAAATAAATAAAAATAAATTTAAAAAATTTAAAAAAATAAATACATCGTTTTTGAATCGAGAATCGTGTTGAATTGAAAAAAAATCGATTCTGAATCTAATCGTGACCCCAAGAATCGATTTTGAATCGAATCGTGGGACACCCAAAGATTCCCAGCCCTAATAGCAAGAGTCCCCTCCCTGTCAACACTTCCTGGTTCTTAACAGGAAGTGGACGGAGCAATCTGCCGCAAAGGAAATTCATCATGCTGAACCCAACAATCAGAGAAAATAAAAAATAAAAACAATATAAACAAATAAGGAAATTTGGCTCCAACAATAAGCATGTTGTTTCAACGTTGTATTTGTGTTGTAGAATATCGGTTAGGAAACGGCCAACATTTCAACGGTCAAATCGACGTCACAACCTGACATTGAATAAACATTGTCAAAAAGTATGTTGTTTCAACGTTGTATTTGTGTTGTAGAATATTGGTTGGGAAATGACCAAAATTCACCAGTCAAATCAACGTCAGAAACTGACATTGATTAAACGTCAAAAAGCATGTTGTTTCAAGGTTGTATTTGTGTTATTAAATATCGGTTAGGAAACGACCAACATTTCAATGGTCAAATCAACGTCAGAACCCAACATTGATTAGACGTCGTCAAAAAGCATGTTGTTTCAACGTTGTATTTGTGTTGTAGAATATTGGTTGGGAAATGACCAAATTTCAATGGTCAATCAACGTCAGAACCCAACATTGATTAAACGTCGTTAAAAGGCATGTTGTTTCAACGTTGTATTTGTGTTGTAGAATATTAGTTGGGAAAAGACCAAAATTCAATGGTCAAATCAACGTCAGAAACCGACATTGATTAAACGTCAAAAGCCATGTTGTTCCAACGTATTTGTGTTATTGAATATCGGTTAGGAAACGACCAACATTTCAATGGTCAAGTCAACATCACAACCTGACATTGAATAAACATTGTCAAAAAGTAGGTTGTTTCAACGTATTTGTGTTATTGAATATCGGTTAGGAAACGACCAACATTTCAATGGTCAAATCAACGTCAGAACCCAACATTGATTAGACGTCGTCAAAAAGCATGTTGTTTCAACGTTGTATTTGTGTTGTTGAATATTGGTTGGGAAATAACCAAAATTCAACAGTCAAATCAACGTCAGAAACCGACATTGATTAAACGTCAAAAAGCATGTTGTTTCAACGTTGTATTTGTGTTATTAAATATCGGTTAGGAAACGACCAACATTTCAATGGTCAAATCAACGTCAGAACCCAACATTGATTAGACGTCGTCAAAAAGCATGTTGTTTCAACGTTGTATTTCTGTTGTAGAATATTGGTTGTGAAATAACCAAAATTCAATGACCGAATCAACATCAGAAACCTGACATTGATTAAATGTCATCATTAGCATGTTGTTTTAACGTTGTATTTGTGTTATTGAATATCGGTTAGGAAACGGCCAACATTTCAATGGTCAAATCAACGTCAGAAGCCAACATTGATTAAACGTTGTCTTAAAGCATGTTGTTTCAATGTTGTATTTGTGTTGTAGAATATCAGTTGGGAAACGACCAACATTTCAATGGTCAAATCAACATCAGAAGCCAACATTGATTAAACGTTGTCAAAAAGCATGTTGTTTCAACATTATGTTTAAGTTGCTCCACCTAATTCAACAAGTTCTCAACGTAGTTTCAATGTCTTGTGCCTGCTGTAGTACCGTCTCTCAATATGTGAAAACTACTGTAGATTGTGTAGTTTTTAAAATCACATTATATTTAACAGTGTATATAATTTATTATGCAGACCGAAAGTCCGACACTGGTGCTAAAGTATCCGAACAATGCTTGCGATCTTTCTCTCACTCTCGAGCGTGAGTTGCTGCATTAAAATCTGTTCCGATGCAAATTCAGTTTCCTGTGATCTGTTTCTACACCCATTGTGTATCATCGCTCCCTTCAAGGTAGCCACAACCACAGTACACGTATTTGAGGTATTAGCCAACATGCGAGGGACTCAAACTGTGGTGCGTATACTACTGGTGGTACGCCAAAGAATTCGAGTAAAATTGCTCTACATTCAAACACAGTGTTACTGTTCAAACAGTGTGTAGTGTTACAATGGGAAAAAGTATGAAATATACCTATGCCTTGTTTTCATGAATACTTGGGCCTACTACTCTACTGTCTTTCAAAGTTGGTCATCATGGCGGTACTCGGAGAGCCAAGTGTTTTCTGATCAAAACAGATCAGAAGGTCTCTTGTCGAATTCACAAGAGAGCAGAGTCCGTGTAGAGTCCTGGAAAGGTCTTTATTTTTTATTTTTTTTAATGATTACACATCATCATACTCACAGATTTTTGATTTTGCCAAGTTCTGACCTGCTTTTTGGTCCGAATGAAACGTTGCAGATGTAGTACAGCACACTGGCCACCGGGTGTCAGTGTCGTCACGTTTATGGATATTGAGCCGCCACAGGAAGTAGAGAAAAAGATAACAACTCGGAACTCGACGGTAATACGACTCTAACAAGATTAATAAAGGAATGTGTTAAATTAATACGTATTGATATTGAAGAAAACAAAAACCTTTGTATCGGCCGGGAATCAAATGTTGCTGGTTTGTCACTGCCAGATTTATGTGGCTACTCGATCCGTTTGCGCATGCGTGAAAAGTCCACTTCTTGAGGCAGTTTTTTTCCACAGAAAGGGTATTTTATTGGGGTTTTTTTAACTACAGATATTCTCAGCAAAGTCGTCGGAACACGCAACTATTGGGGCAGTTCGCCACGAGATTGAAGATTTACATCAGTCACGCAGACAACATTCACGTAAGTATAACACGCCCACTACATATTTAATCATATAGTCTTTAACTACGTCTGGCGATATCGGCCTCCTCGTTAGTATAGTGGTGAGTATCCCCGCCTGTCACGCGGGAGACCGGGGTTCAATTCCCCGACGGGGAGTAATTTTTTTGCAAACTTTTTGATAATAAATAATTTTACAAATAATTCCACAAAAATAAAATATCAAATATTTGCCTCTGAATATGTTTTTCTTTGTTGTTCTCAAGCCGATGCGCCTTCATTGCTACACACTTTTTTTTTTTTTTTTTACAAATTTGTGTCATGTTTCTCCCCGACGGGGAGTTTTTTTTTTGCAAACTTTTTGATAATAAATAATTTTACAGATAATTCCACAAAAATAAAATATCAAATATTTGCCTCTGAATATGTTTTTCTTTGTTGTTCTCAAGCCGATGCGCCTTCATTGCCACGCACTTTTTTTTTTTTTCACAAATTTGTGTCATGTTTCTCCCCGACGGGGAGTTTTTTTTTTGCAAACTTCTTGATAATAAATAATTTTACAGATAATTCCACAAAAATAAAATATCAAACATTTGCCTCTGAATATGTTTTTCTTTGTTGTTCTCAAGCCGATGCGTCTTGATTGCCACACACTTTTTTTTTTTTTTTTTTTTTTTACAAATTTGTGTCATGTTTCTCCTCCACCGGTGTTCAATTCCCCGACGGGGAGTTCGTTTTTTTGCAGACATTTCAACATCGAAATTTCACATATTGAACACTTGATCATTTCAGTTACGATTCACATTATGAGATAAATAAGATTATATCACTTGTCAATAAGTTTTTCAAATGATTTATTCTTCACTAGGTAAACACTCTAAGGTTCAAACGTTTCTTAAACTGCATCATATTAAAAAAAAATGGTTATACTTGTATAGCTGTCAGGTTCAAAACACCAAACTATCTATTAAACGAGACAAGAAGCAAGGAATCAGGCAGAGACAGAGTTCAATTTTGCTCATGAGGAGAAACGTATTGGGCTCCACACTCAGTTACAGTCTCCCACTACGCTCTGAGGGGCAGTCCCACGCGCTCCTCTATTTATTCGGGGAGTTCCCTAGTTAACATCACTGAGGCAGCCTCTAGGGGGAAGGGGACACATATTACGCAAGCAGCCCCAGTATCACAATATGGGATTATTCAGATGTGCCTGAGCTCGAGATTTCGCCCTGTCTCTGCTTTGTCTGCGTGTTGTCGTCTTATCTTTGTTGAGGTACTTTGAAGTCCGTAGCGGGCTGGGAAGACGGAAACTGCTGCTGCGAGCCAACTTGCAGTGGAAGATAACAAGTTGTGTGCCTTTTGCACGGATAGAAAATTACAACTTGAGCACAATAGATAATAACTATAGCAACGGCCTTTAAGCATAAGAGTTGTGTGATAACTTATACGTACTTATTCTAATAATAGCGCTTTTCTACCTTCAAGGTACTCAAAGAGCTTTGACACTATTTCCACATTCACCCATTCACATTCACACAGGAGCAAGGGGGAAGTGTCTTGCTCAAGGACACAACGGACGTGATATTAGTACATTGTTTATTAAACCGTTCCATAATTTAATTACAAATACTAATACCGTATTTCCTTGAATAGCCGCCGGGGCGCTAATTAATTTAAAACCTCTTCTCACTCCTGCGTTTACCAAAAGCATGCGGTATTGGCAAGCATGCGCTAATTATTTTAAAACCTCTTCTCACTCCGGCGCTTACCTTATCATGAAAAGCACATTTAATTAAAAAAAACGTTATTATGGTCTTACCTTTAGGTATAAATGAGTCCATGCGCAGCTCCTATAGAGGTCTTCCTTATCTTTCTTCAGTTTTCATGAAATGCTGTTAGTATATTAAACAAATACTAATAAAAATACATTTTTTACAAACAGGAAGTTGCAGGAATGTACACATGATCCCCTGCTTACATCTCATTGTGCAACATGGGGATGTTTTAATGGGAACTAAATGCAATGTCTGAAAGGGGTACAAACTATTTCCAAAGCAGGACCTCCACCCAGACAAACAATACAAGTACACAGTTCATGAAAAACAATATTTTTTGTTATTGTCGTTGTAAGTGGGCCTATACACTTATATTAGACATGGAAATGACTGCTGTCATTTGATTATAATAATAAGGGAATGTTGTCTGTCTATCTGTGTTGGCCCTAGCTGCGATGAGGTGGGGACTTGTCCAGGGTGTACCCTGCCTTCCGCCCGAATGCAGCTGAGATAGGCTCCAGCGACCCCGAAAGGGACAAGCGGTAGAAAATGGATGGATGGATGGAGATGTAACTTGTTATTTAGTCAGGTTTGGGACAGGTGTGCTGCTGGTGTAGCCACAGTGTGCACGTCTGATGTTGCTCACGTGGGCTCCACTCAATGCTCAGGGACTTTTTGCGTTGGCTCACACACATGAACAATTAGAGGGAACGTTGGTGTCAGTCAACTTGCATGAATGAACGTCACACATGGTTACATTTGCACACTTCAATTGTTGTGAAAAGGAGCAGGAAGAAGCACATCTTACGGTTTATCCTACTGGTTAAATTTTAAGCAGGATTGACATCCGTCAACAGGCATTGGTGGTTCAGTGGTAGAATTCTCGCCTGCCACGCGGGAGGCCCGGGTTCGATTCCCGGCCAATGCAACATCCTTTTTTTTTTTTGTTGGTCTAACTTGGTGAAAAAGCCTGCAAGAACTTCATGAAAGCAAACAGCAGTCCGTTTTAATGCATTATCATTTTAACACGATTATCAGTGTCTCAAGTTACATATGTCATTTTCTACTCTTAGGTTAACTTTAATTTAGTTGTTAATGTTTATTGGTCAACACTGCCATCTAGTGGCTATTTGTAAGCATGCCAACATAAGTATACTATGTGCTCTCACCCTATCCCAGGGGTCGGCAACCAGCGGCTCTACGGCTCTTTAGCGCCGCCCTAGTGGCTCTCTGGAGATTTTTCAAAAATGTATGAAAAATGGAAAAAGATGAGGGGGAAAAATATATATTTTTTGTTTTAATATGGTTTCTGTAGGAGGACAAACATGACACAAACATCCCTAATTGTTATAAAGCACACTGTTTATATTAAACATGCTTCACTGATTCGAGTATTTGGCGAGCGCCGTTTTGTCCTACTAATTTTGGCGGTCCTTGAACTCACCGTAGTGTATAACTTTCTCCGACGTGTTTTATGACACTTCTTTTTCTGTCTCATTTTGTCCACCAAACTTTTAACCTTGTGCGTGAATACTCATAGGTGAGTTTTGTTGATATTATTGACTTGTGTGGAGTGCTAATCGGGCATATTTGGTCACTGCATGACTGCAAGCTAATCGATGCTAACATGCTATTTAGGCTAGCTATATGTACATATTGCATCATTATGCCTCATTTGTAGCTATATTTGAGCTCATTTAGTTTCCTTTAAGTCCTCTTAATTAAATGTATATCTCATGACACACTATATGTATGTAATATGGCTTTTAATTTTTTGCGGCTCCAGACCGATTTGTTTTTGTATTTTTGTTCCTATGGGTCAGGGCCGACATCCGGGCAACTGAGCTACATACGGGTTCTTCGAGCCATAGCAACCAGACTGGCGTTGAAAACAAACCGTCGCCATTACTCTTTAACATGTCGACCTACGCTGGTTAAACCCGTCATTCTGCCTCCAAAATGCCGAAAAACAGTGTTTTTTTTGGTTGTGCTAACCACAACTGGAAACAGGGAAAACAAAGGTTGTATTTTGTTCTGCCAAAGCGCGATAAAAGCCCACAGAGACGAGACAAATGGCTCGCAGCTTTACACCGGGAAAACGAGGACGGTTCTCACTGGAGTCCCCCAAAGTCCCGGGTCGTGTGTTCGGATCACTTCGTTTCTGGTAAATATAAGGAACAAAAATCCACCTTCTTAACCACAACTTGGCTATACCGTCCGTGCTAATGTTGTACTTGTTGAATTTGTACCTTATAACGTTCGACAGCTGAAGTTGTTGTTGTAGCCTAGCTAGCTATTTTCGAAAACCGGACAACGAGAGGATACTAAAGGCAGCGTTAAGATGGACACCACCGGGAAAACGTAAGCCAGGGCGGCCAAAGAACACCTGGCGAAGAACAGTTGTACTTAAACAATACACGTAGCCCTCAAATCTCTCAATATTTTATACACTAACACTTGATCTTGTTGTTGATAACTTCCGCGTCTCTTTCTTAGTAGCGCGCAGGCTAAGCTAACTAGCAAGCTAAGCTAAGCCTGAGAAGCTTTAAAGTTCACTGAGACGAGTCTGCCGCAAATAATACATTTTCGTTTTTTCACACGATATGCGAATAAGTAAAAATGCGTAAATGAAGGATTTAACGCCGACTTCCAAGCCACAACGTTAAATGCTTTTTCTGTCAATGCTGTGTTCGCTGTGAGCTGGTTTGTTTTCCACGAATTCCCGGTTGCTAGGGGATTGGTAGGCGGAAGTGACGTAGGTCCGCCCTCACCCATCGATGCTAACATGCTATTTAGGCTAGCTATATGTACATATTGCATCATTATGCCTCGTTTGTAGCTATATTTGAGCTCATTTAGTTCCCTTTAAGTCCTCTTAATTAAATGTATATCTCATGACACACTATATGTATGTAATATGGCTTTTAATTTTTTGCGGCTCCAGACAGATTTGTTTTTGTATTTTTGGTCCAATATGGCTCCTTCAACATTTTGGGTTGCCGACCCCTGCCCTATCCATAGTATATATATCACTATACTTTATCTATATACTATACTTACAGTATTAATACTAGTGTTTATATGTATTTCTTGTAAAAATGTATCTATATTACCAATAAAAAACGTATCTCTAATACCATTATAACGCATATAAAACAGCGGTATTGCCAAGGGAACAGTAAATTAGTATTTAAGGTGTAATACCACCTGTAACCAGCACGTCTCCTCGTTAGTATAGTGGTGAGTATCCCCGCCTGTCACGCGGGAGACCGGGGTTCAATTCCCCGACGGGGAGTGTTTTTTTTTTTTTGCAAAAATGTCAATAATTATTTAGATCACTTTAAACTTTGTTTAGGTTTAGTATTAAACTATCACATATTCCAAATAATAATACTATTCCAGTATTAGTGACTATACAGTCTACCATTGCCTTGTTTAAGCAGTAATTGGACTAAGCACCATACTCAAACAAAATGACACCCGATTAAACCTACCCCAATACATGATGGGTAATATGCAGAATCTCCATGTTTGAACTGTTTGATATTTCTCATTGATTACACAACTTTCAGGAGGTGGGAAGTAAACAAGGTAGATATTTGATAATAATGGTATTGTAGATACCTTTTTATTGGTAATATAGATACTTTATTTATATATAACTTGATGGGTCCTGATGGGTGGTGGTTAGCGCCTGGCATGGCAGCTCCCGCCATCAGTGTGTGAATGGGTGTGTGAATGGGTGAATGTGGAAATAGTGTCAAAGCGCTTCGAGTACCTTGAAGGTAGAAAAGCGCTATACAAGTATAACCCATTTAGATACTCATCCATGCGGACTGGACACTGGCCGAGGGTGGTTGCTTAGTTGGGTCCGCTCCTGTCTCCGGCCATGCTCCCCCCCCACCCCAGCAGACGATGGCGTGGAACACCGCAGAGGCCACTACAGTCTGTGTTGTTTTTTTGTTGTTTGTTTTACTTTTGTAGCTGTAAATGTCTTTAATGTCCTCTGATGTTTCCGTTTTGCACACATGCTTATGTGCGCTATGGCTATGAGGTTTTTCTCTCTCCTTGGCCTCAGTCTGGAGTCAGTCCAGGGGCCCCCCCTTCCCCAGCGTTGACCTGTTTCTCACCTTTTTTGTAAGGGGCGCCAGAAGTTGGCGGACCCGTCAGCGATCCTGTTCTGTCTACCTGTAATGTTTGATCCTGTTCTGTCTCCCTGTAATGTCTGACTGCTCTTCAATGGGATTGTGCTGGAAATCTTAATTTCTGATACAGATTTTTTACTAAAAATACATAAATACTAAAACACTAATAATACTGAAACAACTTCACTGTTGCCTTGGCAGTATCGCTGTTTTGTTTTTACACCATACCTGTTTATACTATTGTATCAATGTTAATATGTGATATAATGATATTATATATACCCTTTTATTGGTAATATAGATACATTTTACAAGAAATACATAAATACTAAACACTACTATTAATACTGCAAGTACAGTATACAGATAAAGTATAGTGATATACTATGGATAGGGTGAGAGCACATACTTATGTTGACATGCTTACAAATAGCCACTAGATGGCAGTGTTGATTAAATAACATTAACAACTAAATTAAAGTAGTTAACCTAAGAGTAGGAAATTATATATCTTCATTAGTTCACTTGAGATACTGATGTCGACATAATCGTGTTGAAATGATAATGCATTAAAACTGACTGCTGTTTGCTTTCATGAAGTTCTTGCAGGATTTTTTACCAAATTAGACCAAAAAAAAAAAAATGGATGTTGCATTGGCCGGGAATCGAACCCGGGCCTCCCGCGTGGCAGGCGAGAATTCTACCACTGAACCACCAATGCCTGTCGAGACGGTTCCATTATTGTAAAGTTTAAATATTTGTGTAAAAAGATGAATTTGATAAGAACTTTTATTTCTCGTGTACAAAAAGTTCCAGTGAGAGATTTTACAAAGTTTCATGCCGTCATTTTCTCATTTCCAGAGCATGTGTGCTGTGACGTCACCTCAGCAGGACGCGGGCAGTCTGTGAAAGAGTCGTCACCAGTGGCTTATGTTTCATCCGGCCACGGCCTCGGTCGATAAGTCCACCACGCCGATAAATCCACTCCTGTCAAAACAATCAGCTGAAAGATTCCTTGTTGAATTCAAAAGAGGTTCCAGGGAAGTGGGCGGAGTTACAGAGTCTGTGCAGCGTCCTGGAGATGCCTTTAGGACCACAGCAGAACACGCCCACTCGCGCACTGGGAAGTCCCACATGGATGGATTTCAGCAAAATTATTATTATTAATAACAATAATACATCCCACTCACTGCTTAGTCATTATTAATAACAATAATACATCCCACTCACTGCTTAATCATTAATAACAATAATACATCCCACTCACTTAATAACAATAATACATCCCACTCACTGCTTAATCATTATTAATAACAATAATACATCCCACTCACTGCTTAATCATTATTAATAACAATAATACATCCCACTCACTTAATAACAATAATACATCCCACTTAATCATTATTAATAACAATAATACATCCCACTCACTGCTTAATCATTATTAATAACAATAATACATCCCACTCACTGCGTATTGCTCCTGCCGATGTCGTCCAACAGTATCTTCCACCTGGGTCGACCCACCAGCAGCCTTGACGCGAGTGGGCGGTACTTCTCCTCAGATATACACTTGAAGGAGAAACATTACACAACTTTGGAAAAAAAAAAAACATATTCAGAGGCAAATGTTTGATATTTTATTTTTGTGGAATTATCCGTAAATGATTTATTACCGAAAAGTTTGCAACAAAAAAAATAACTCCCCGTCGGGGAATTGAACCCCGGTCTCCCGCGTGACAGGCGGGGATACTCACCACTATACTAACGAGGAGGCGCGAAGGTGGGTCAAGGTATTACACCTTATATAGTAGTCACACAAGTACATTGATTTGAGTTATAGTGCATTTATCCATTTCCTACCGCTTGTCCCTTATGGGGTCGTGGGGGATGCTGGAGCTTATCCCAATATACTCTATATCAGGCGTGTCAAACTCGTTTTTATTGAGGGCCGCTTTTACCAGGGAATACTATACAGCAGAGGTCCCCAACCACCGGTACCAGTCCGTGGATCGATTGGTACCGGGCCGCACAAGAAAAAAATAAATAATAATAATATTTTGTTGTTATTTTTTTTAATTAAATCAACATAAAAAACGCAAGATACATTTACAATTAGTGCACCAACCCAAAAAACCTCCCCCATTTACACTCATTCACACAAAAGGGTTGTTTCTTTCTGTTATTAATATTTCTGGTTCCTACATTATATATCAATATATATCAATACAGTCTGCAAGGGATACAGTCCGTAAGCACACATGATTGTATTTCTTTATGACAAAAAAAAACCCTCAATAATTATAGTCTGCAAATGATGTTCCGCAGCCTCCGTAGCAGAACCTCCAGGTTCTGTAACAGCTTCTTCCCTCAGACTCTTGAACGCATCATAATAATCCCCTCAATTTCCCCCCCAAAATGGATGAACTCGCTGGAATATAAAGACAATATAACATACATCCATAAACGTGGACGCATATGCAAAAGTGCAATACATTTATCTGTACAGTAATTTATTTATTTATACCTGCAACTTATTGCACTTTTATCCTGCACTACAACCAGCTAATGCAACAAAATGTCGTTCTTATCTGTACTGTAAAATCAACCAACCATTCAGGACTTTAAACTGCTCAGTTTGCAACACACTGATCTAATCTGATGTGCCCAAGCCAGATACCTGCCATCTTTTCTTGGATGCTAGTTCATTCATGTCGGGGCTCAGGCTTTGAGCTGAGGCAACCTTCATTATCCAACCAAGGTGTTCATCAGTCATTTATATGTGTGTTTTATGTCGCACGTTTGCACCAAGAAAAATTCCTAGTTTGTGAACCCGTTCTCAAACAATGGCAATAAAACGATTCTGATTCTGATTCTGATATCTCGTAGTCCACCCGGACCACAGTCTTGGGGTCGTGCCTTAAAGGCACTGCCTTTAACGTCCTCTACCAGCTGTCGTCACGTCCGCTTTTCATCCATTCTAACAACGTGCCGGCCCAGTTACAAGATATGTGCGGCTTCTGTACGCACACACACACGTGAATGCAATTCACACTTGATCAACAGCCATACGAGTTACACTGAGGGTGGCCGTATGAACAACTTTAACACTGTGAATCCACACCAAACAAGAATGACAAACACATTTCGGGAGAACATCCGCACCGTAACACAACATAAACACAACAGCACAAATACCCAGAACCCTTTGCAGCACTAACTCTTCCGGGACGCCACAAAATACACCCCCCACTACCACCAACCCCCCCCCCCCCCCCACCCCCCGGTGCGGAAGTTCTCATGAAATGTGTTTGTCATTCTTCTTTGGTGTGGGTTCACAGTGTGGCGCATATTTGTAACAGTGTTAAAGTTGTTTATACGGCCACCCTCAGTGTGACCTGTATGGCTGTTGACCAAGTATGCGTTGCATTCACTTGTGTTGGTGCGTGCAGAAGCTGCACATATTATGTGACTGGGCCAGCAGGTCGTCGGACTGGATGAAAAGCGGACGTGACGACAGCTCGTAGAGGATTTTCGGGAGGGGCACTGAAATTTTGGAGTCTCCCGGGAGGGTTGGCAAGTATGAGAATTAGCGGTGAATGCGAAGACATGAAACTGCTACAGGAAAATAGCAAAAAAAGAGAAAAAGCCACCAAAATAGGAGCGCAAGACAAGAAGTAAAACACTACACACAGGAAAACAGCAAAAAAGTCAAAATAAGTCAGGGTGTGATGTGACAGGCGGTGACAGTACACCTAATTTGAGACAAGAGCTATAGTGATGCATGCTTGGTTATGGTTTAAAGTCATACCCAACAATTGCGACGACGACTTTTTACTGAGTTTCGTTTTTTTTAGTGATTTCTGCCGGTGGTGAGCCTCCGCATTTTTTCAACGCAGAAAATGTGCCTTGCGTCAAAAAAGGTTGAAAAGCACTGCTGTACAGCATACTTGCCAACCCTCCCGTTTTTAGCGGGAGAATCCCGGTATTCAGCGCCTCTCCCGACAACCTCCCTTCTCCCGACAAACTCCCGGTATTCAGCCGGAGCTGGAGGCCACGCCCCCTCCAGCTCAATGCGGACCTGAGACTGAGTGGGGACAGCCTGTTCTCACGTCCGCATTCCCACAATATAAACAGCTTGCCTGCCCAATGACGTCATAACATCTAGGGCTTTTAGAGAGTAGAGTGCACAACTGCGCACACAACAAGGAGACGTTGGAAGGGGAAGGTGTATGTTGCCTGTAAATATGTAGAACGGACTTCTCCATTGAACACGGTGGCCGAAATGATATACTCATCATGAACGGAGAAGTTAAACAGGACAATACTGCCATCTAATGGATAGCCATCGGAACACTGAAATTCAAGTATTTCTTTTATGTAAATAAAATATATATATATATATATATATATATATATATATATATATATATATATATATATATATATATATATATATATATATATATATATATATATATGTATGTATAGCTAGAATTCACTGAAAGTCAAGTATTTCATACATATATATATATATATATATATATATATATATATATATATATATATATATATATATATATATATATATATATATATATATATATATATATATATATATATATATGAAATACTCGAGTTGGTGAATTCTAGCTGTAAATAACGACGCCCCCCCCGCCCTGTATATGTATATATATATATATATATATATATATATATATATATATATATATATATATATATATATATATACATATACATATACATATACATATATATATACATATATATATATATACATATATATATATATATATATATATATATATATATATATATATATATATATATATATATATATATATATATATATATATATATATATGAAATACTCGAGTTGGTGAATTCTATCTGTAAATAACCTAACCCTAACCTAACCCTAACCCTTTACCATTTTTACAGCATATCAAATAAATATACGTAAATGGAATTAAATTAAATTTAAAAAAATTTACGGAAAAAAATCAAGCTGGTTTTTTATACTGTAAAATCTACGGTTGTCGTGTTTTTATAGTGTATTATTACTTTATGTTGAATAACGGTACAAAAGTGGATTTTACTGTAAAAAAATGTTACTGTAAAATTTTTGCATGAACAATTTGTTGGATTATAATCATAAGTCATGCAGATATTGAAGTATTTATCTTTATTTGAACAAAAATATTGTTTTGAAATGTACGATGATATAATATTTTGTTTTATTATTAGAGATCAAACAAAATATTATATGTAATTGAACAGAATTCAATTATTTGTGTACTACATTTATTAAGAAAAGATAAGGTACTTTATTAACACATATTAGGTTGTGAGTTCAAACCCCGGCCGAGTCATACCAAAGACTATAAAAATGGGAGCCATGACCTCCCTGCTTGGCACTCAGCATCAAGGCTTGGAATTGGGGGTTCAATCACCAAAAATGATTAGCGGGCGCGGCCACCGCTGCTGCCCACTGCTCCCCTCACCTCGCAGGGGGTGATCAAGGGGATGGGTCAAATGCAGAGAATAATTTCGCCACACCTAGTGTGTGTGTGACTATCATTGCTACTTTAACTTTTTAACTTTAACAAATTATTTACAAACTTTCGGAGGCCACACAAATTGATGTGGCGGGCCAGATGTGGCCCCCGAGCCTGGAGTTTGATACCTGTGCTCTACATTGTTACAGTGTGTGTGTGTGTGTGTGTGTGTGTGTGTGTGTGTGTGTGTGTGTGTGTGTGTGTGTGTGTGTGTGTGTGTGTGTGTGTGTGTGTGTGTGTGTGTGTTATACTTACGTGCAGGTCGTCTGCTTGACTCACGTAAAGCTTCAAGTTAAAGTAGTCAGGTCTGTTCTCATGCCATAACTAAATGGAACAAATAAATAAATACATTTGAGCTGCTATCGCCTTTCATGACAATTGAGCCAAATCATGCGTATTAAAAGTTCTACTTCATACGTGCACAGCGACCACCAACCACAAGGTGGTGCTATGACGATGTCTAATAGTCACACTACTACTGTCATGTTTACAGATTTATGCCAAAAAAAAGGCTGTCATTAAAAATCTACGGAGCCCCTAAAGCAGGGGTCGGCAACCCAAAATGTTGAAAGAGCCATATTGGACCAAAAAAACAAAAACAAATCTGTCTGGAGCTGCAAAAAATTAAAAGCCATATTACATGTGTCATGAGATATAAATGTAATTAAGAGGACTTAAAAGAAACTAAATGAGCTCAAATATAGCTACAAATGAGGCATAATGATGCAATATGTACATATAGCTAGCCTAAATAGCATGTTAGCATCGATTAGCTTGCAGTCATGCAGTGACCAAATATGTCTGATTAGCACTCCACACAAGTCAATAACACCAACAAAACTCACCTTTGTGCACTCATGTACAAGGTTAAAAGTGTGGTGGACAAAATGAGACAGAAAAAGAAGTGGCATAAAACACGTCCTAGAAAGTCGGAGAAAGTTATACATGTAAACAGACTATACGGGGAGTTCAAGGACCGCCAAAATAAGTAGGACAAAACGGCGCTCGCCAAATACTTCAATCAGTGAAGCATATTTAATATAAACAGTGTGATTTATAACAATTACGGAGGTTTGTGTCATGTTTGTCCTCCTACAGAAACCATACTAAAACAAAAAAATTGATTTTTTTTCCCCCTCATCTTTTTCCATTCTTCATACATTTTTGAAAAATCTCCAGAGAGCCACTAGGGCGGCGCTAAAGAGCCGCATGCGGCTCTAGAGCCGCGGGTTGCCGACCCCTGCCCTAAAGGGACATGGGGGAAAACATTTTTTTTTATAATTTTTATTTATTTATAAAAAAATTTAGACATGTTTCTCGTGCGCATGAGAAACTTTTTATAAAGTTACAAAAAAAAAATATATAATTTTTTTATTTATTTTTTATTTTAGACATAGTTTCTCGTGCGCACGAGATACATGTCTAAAAAAATTAATTAATAAATAAATTATAATGTGGCCGTGCCAAGTGGTTAGGACACCTGATTCTCATCATTTGGATGGCTGGCCAAATACTTTTGGCCAACTAGTGTATTTCAAGTGTTGTTCCAGAAGTGAAACAGAAAAGAAAAGTGACAGACCTTGTGATGAAGGGCACACAGGCGCTCAGCAAACCAGTAGAAGGACCTCAGCTCCCTGCACACCCACACGAAGTACAACCTCTTCAACCTCAACCCCGTCCGGCCGTCGCTGGGCGAGAGAGGAGAGATATTTTATTCCCGGGTCAGGTGAGAGAGAGGAGAGATATTTTATTCCCGGGTCAGGTGAGAGAGAGGAGAGATATTTTATTCCCGGGTCAGGTGAGAGAGAGGAGAGATATTTTATTCCCGGGTCAGGTGAGAGAGAGGAGAGATATTTTATTCCCGGGTCAGGTGAGAGAGAGGAGAGATATTTTATTCCCGGGTCAGGTGAGAGAGAGGAGAGATATTTTATTACCGGGTCAGGTGAGAGAGAGGAGAGATATTTTATTCCCGGGTCAGGTGAGAGAGAGGAGAGATATTTTATTCCCGGGTCAGGTGAGAGAGAGGAGAGATATTTTATTACCGGGTCAGGTGAGAGAGAGGAGAGATATTTTATTACCGGGTCAGGTGAGAGAGAGGAGAGATATTTTATTCCCGGGTCAGAGGGACTCACAGCAGAGCCTGCAGCACGCAAGCAAACGGCGTGACTCCGATTCCAGCCGCCACGCAAACACTGACGTCGTAGTTGAAGACTTCCTGGGACGGACTTCCGAATGGACCGTCCACGTAGAGCCTGGACATGCAAGTGCAGTACACTTAATTAGTGCACTTACTGTTGTGCCTTTAATACACACCATTGTCACTTCTATACACTTGTGAGTACTGTATACGTGTACTGTATATGTGTACTATATATGTGTGCTGTATATGTGTACTGTATACGTGTACTGTATATGTGTACTGCAGGGGTCACCAACGCGGTCCCCGCGGGCACCAGGTAGCCCGTAAGGACCAGGGGCCGTACTTATCAAGCTTCTTAGAGTGCCATTTTACACTTAAGTCCTGAGAATTTGCGAAATTTAGTCCTACTCTCAAACTTAAGAATAAAAGCTTTTTATCAACGTTCTTAAGTCTAAGAATCACTCCTACTCTCCACGATATTTAAGAGACCTTCAGAGGTGTCTTAAGTGGTTAGGAGTTGCCAGCAGGGGATGGCACTGAGGCGAGAGAGACGTGCGCCAACGTTCAGGGAACGGAACAATGTTGTTGTTTTTTGATGACGAGCAGCTGATCAAACGGTATCGTTTAGACAGAGCGGATATTATTTTTGTCACAGATTTAATACTTTTCGATTCCTTGTTGATTTCTGCATGTGGCTGCAGTGGGCTAGTATATATAGAGCCACCCACACCAGTTTCAAATTAGTTGCCTAATTAATGAATTGGAAAGAAAATGTTATGACAGTAGCGTATGTGTGTGGCCGTGAGGTGAGTGACGTCAGTGAGTGTGTGGGCGAGAGAAGAGAGGGAGCGGTAGCGTGAGTGCCGGCGGGGACTAGTTTGTTTTGTATTATTTTGTAGTTTATTGTCAAAATATACACTCCCATTGTCCACTTAAATATTTCCAAGATATTTCTTTATTCTTAGACAACGGATTCCCTTCCGTGATTGGTCATTTCTATGGACACAGAAATGACGTCACCTAAAATTGCGTTTACGGCACATAGTAATGTCGTAATTCAGCTCTGAGTGTGACACTTAAGATTCAGTCCTACACTTCGCTGAAAGTGTGAGTAAGACGCTTGATAACTAACTTTTAAGTGCAGCTTTCAGCGAAGAATTTATTTACTCTTAAGTCAACTCTTAGCAGACTTCTTAGGAGTAATTCTAAGAAGCTTGATAAGTACGGCCCCAGATGAGTAGCCCGCTGGCCTGTTCTAAAAATAGCTCAAATAGCAGCACTTACCAGTGAGCTGCCTCTATTTTTTAAATGTTATTTATTTACTAGCAAGCTGGTCTCGCTTTGCCCGACATTTTTAATTCTAAGAGAGACAAAACTCAAATAGAATTAGAAAATCCAAGAAAATATTTGAAAGACTTGGTCTTCACTTGTTTAAATAAACTCATGAATTGTTTTACTTTGCTTCTTATAACTTTCATAAAGACAATTTTAGAGAAAAAATACAACCTTAAAAATGATTTTAGGATTTT
>NC_084743.1:4461168-4481168 GCF_033978785.1 Entelurus aequoreus
AATATCAGTGCAAAAAAAGTCAGGGTAAAAGAAATCAGTGCAAAAAATGCAGTGTAAATAAATCATTGCAAAAAAAAATGTTGCGTATAAAAATTCAGTGTAAAAAAAATCACTGCAAAAAAATTCCGTGTTTAAAAATTCACTGTGAATATATTTAGTGCGAAAATATTCAGTGTAAAAATAATCAGTGCAAACAAAAATCAGCGGGAAAAAATAAGTGAAAAAAAAAAATTCAGTGTAAAAAAAACAGCATAAAATATCAGTGCAAAAAAAGTCAGCGTAAAAGAAATCAATGCAAAAAATGCAGTGTAAATAAATCATTGCAAAAAAAAATGTTGCGTATAAAAATTCAGTGTAAAAAAAAATCACTGCAAAAAAATTCCGTGTTTAAAAATTCACTGTGAATATATTTAGTGCAAAAAATATTCAGTGTAAAAATAATCAGTGCAAACAAAAATCAGCGGAAAAAAATAAGTGGAAAAAAAAATTCAGTGGAAAAAAAACAGTATAAAATATCAGTGCAAAAAAAGTCAGCGTAAAAGAAATCAGTGCAAAAAATGTAGTGTATTAAAAATTCAGTGAAGAAATGTTCGTAAATTACGACTAAAACATCTTATTGGCTGATTCTGAGACAGGATTGATTGCTTCAGTCCTAATTTACCTGAAGTTGGTGTTGGGTATTGAAACAACAAATATTTCTGCCCTGATTTATTTTACACTGAATTTTTATACAATTCTTATTTTACAATTCATTTTTATACAATTATTTTTTCACACAGAATTTTTTTACAATTATTATTTTTACACTGAACCTTTATACAATTATTATTTTATACTGAATTTCAAAACAGTGTTTTAACAAACTGAATTTTTAAACAGAAATTTTGCTCACAATTTTTTATTCAATGAAATTGTCAGCATAATTGAAAAAATTCAGTTACATAAAAAAAATCCTATTAGCCTCCATAATGTGTCACATCTTAAAACACCACACAACATAATGTGTCACATCTTAAAACACCACACAACATAATGTGTCCCATCTTAAAACACCACACAACATAATGTGTCCCATCTTAAAACACCACACAACATAATGTGTCACATCTTAAAACACCACACAACATAATGTGTCACATCTTAAAACACCACACAACATAATGTGTCACATCTTAAAACACCACACAACATAATGTGTCACATCTTAAAACACCACACAACATAATGTGTCCCATCTTAAAACACCACACAACATAATGTGTCACATCTTAAAACACCACACAACATAATGTGTCACATCTTAAAACACCACACAACATAATGTGTCACATCTTAAAACACCGCACAACATCGACATTTAGAAGTGTGCCTGCATTCTAGCTCCATCTTTTTGTTTTTGCTTTGTCTGACTCAAGGGCCAACACAAACAAGCGGACTTCCCCTCTTGTGTTCTCACGTGGAAACAAAGACTTAGCGTTTGTCAGTCTGGCCCCCAAGTGAACAGAACGTGGCGCCCATCGTAAGCTAGAACCGTCTTCAGGCACGGACAGAACATTCCAGGAAAGGAGGATTCTCAAATTCAAGCCCCTGAAGTAGTTTTTCATTCAAGCGGGGAAATGTTTGGACAGTTCCGAGGGCCCCAGACTGACAGGGGCCCTACAAAGGTGAAACAGCAAAAAGAAAAAACAAAAAGCTTATTATTTGACATTTTTATTTTTTTGTACATTTTTGGGGTTTTGTTTGACATTTCTTAACTTATTTTTGTATGTACTTATCAGTGCGGTCAAACAATTATTTTGAAATCAGATTAATCACACAATAAAGACATAAAACATAAAATAAGGTTTTTGATGTCCGGACTAGAACTGAGTACAGGGAAGAAAAGGTCATGAATATAAAAAAAATAAACATTTAAGATATTACAGGTTATGATATATACATATATATATACATATATATATGTGTGTGTGTGTGTGTGTGTGTATACGTATATATATATATATATATATATGTATATATATATATATATATATATATATATATATATATATATATATATATATATATATATATATATATATATATATATATATATATATATATATATATATTAGGGCTGCAACTAACGATTCATTTGATAATCGATTAATCTGTCGATTATTACTTCGATTAATAATCGGATAAAAGAGACAAACTACCTTTCTATCCTTTCCAGTATTTTATTGAAAAAAAACAGCATACTGGCACCATACTTATTTAGATTATTGTTTATCAGCTGTTTGTACATGTTGCAGTTTATAAATAAAGGTTTATTTAAATAAAAATAAAAAAAATTTTTTTTTTTTTAAAAAGCCACTGCGCATGCGCATAGCATAGATCCAACGAATCGATGACTAAATTAATCGGCAACTATTTTTATAATCGATTTTAATCGATTTAATCGATTTTAATCGATTAGTTGTTGCAGCCCTGATATATATATATATATATATATATATATATATATATATATATATATATATATATATATATATATATATATATATATATATATATATATATACACACACACACGTCCCTATGTGTGTTTTAGATCTTTGGCTAATTCTCTAACTTCAGGCTAAAACAAACGCTGGCTCTTTGGAATATATACTGTTTTATACATTAAAACGTGTGTGTGTGCGTGCGTGTGTGTGTGTGCGTGCGTGTGTGTGTGCGTGTGTGTGTGTGTGTGTGTGTGTGTGTGTGTGTGTGTGTGTGTGTGTGTGTGTGTGTGTGTGTGTGTGTGTGTGTGTGTGTGTGTGTGTGTGTGTGTGTGTGTGTGTGTGAACTCACCAGTCCAGTCTCCTACAACACGGAGATGAATGCCAAAAGTTTCCTTGTTCTCTGTGGGACACTGCAAAGAGTTAATTGGCAGACAGTGAGTCACAAAGGAAGCAACACCCACACACCCACACACACACACAGTTGTTGGGGATACAGTTTTTTAAAACACACAGGTGTTTCCAGATAAATAATAACATGTGCAAAAGTATCTGTGTTTTCCTATGAAGGGATGAAATGCACACGCACACACACACACACACACACACACACACACACACACACACACACACACACACACACACACACACACACAGATATACATGCTCCGCTTTTCTTCTTGGCAGACGCCATGATCGCCTCAGGGGGTCTGTCTGCTCTCTGTCAGAGTGATTGTCCTCCTCCTGTGGGCTTCATAACACACCAAACGTGCACTCTGTCTGTGTGTGTGTGTGTGTGTGTGTGTGTGTGTGTGTGTGTGTGTGTGTGTGTGTGTGTGTGTGTGTGTGTGTGTGTGTGTGTGTGTGTGTGTGTGTGTGCGTGTGTGTGCGTGTGAGTAAAAGTCTTGAAGTCAAAGGAGCAATGTAGGGTGCAATATCCAGCTGTCAATCAAAAGCCTTCAAGTGGCAGAAGGAGGAAAACATTGAAGACAAGAAAATGCCATTATTAAAACTCACCTGAGTGAGATAATAATAATAATAATAATACATTTCCAGGAAAACCGGGATTTGGTTTAGAACTTGGCAAAGTGTTAGTTTGAATGTCCAGGATGAGTGGAATATGTTGATGTTGGAATAGTTTGAATCGGTTGAAAAATGTGGAAATGGTAGAAGTTTGAAAAATGGGCAATTAAAATTGAAAGGGGAAAATGTCCCTAAAAACTGGGAATTCTAATTCTAGTTTGTATTTTTTTTTTTGGTGTATTTTGCTTTTTTTTTTTGGGGTGGGGGGGCAAAAAAAAGGGCCTGTTTTCTCAGTACCTGTATTATGATTTCCGTATTAAATGAATAAATAAATAAATAAAAAATTTTTGAAACCTGGGAATTCTAGGAAATCCAGGAATTTTTTTTAAATTGTTGAAGTAGAGCACACAATTCCTAAACAAGCTGAATATTTTGAAGTTGAAACAGTTTAAATTAGATTTAAAAAATTAGGAGTTGTGGAAATTTTGGAAAAATGGCCCATTCACTTCAATGGGAAATTCATACAAATTTGGGAATTCCAGGAAAAGAGATAATTTTTTTGAAAATGGTAAAAAACTTGAATGTTCTGAAGGAGTTAAAATGGTTGGTGTTAGAATTTTTCAAAACGGTCGAGAAATGTTGAAGTAGTAACATTTTTAAGTGAGAAATGGTATTTCGGAATTCCTGGAATTTCGGGAAATTTTCCAGATCAAAAACCAACTTTGTTCTTTGTCCTGATTAAGAGGAATGATTTGTCGGTGGAACGGTTGAAGTGGGTTGAAAAATGTGGGAGAAGTAGTCGACAGAAAAAAGGGTGAAAATAGGGTTTGGAAAACTGGGGATTCTGGGAATTCCTGGATTTTTTTTTTTACTTGAAAAAATGATAGTTTGAATGTCCAGGATGAGTGCAATATGTTGATGTTGGAATAGTTTGAATCGGTTGAAAAATTTGGAAATGGTGGAAATTTGAAAAATGGGCAATTAAAATTGAAAGGGGAAAATGTCCCTAAAAACTGGGAAATCTAATTCTAGTTTGTATTTTTTTTTGGTGTATTTTGATTTTTTTTTTTTTGGGTGGGGGGGCAAAAAAAAAGGGTCTGTTTTCGCAGTACCTGTATTATGATTTCCGTATTAAATGAATAAATAAAAACTTTTTTTTTTTTAAACCTGGGAATTCTAGGAAATCCGGGAATTTTTTTAAAATTGTTGAAGTAGAGCACACAATTCCTAAACAGGCTGAATATTTTGAAGTTGAAACAGTTTAAATTACATTTTTAAAAATTAGGAGTTGTGGAAATTTTTGAAAAATGGCCCATTCACTTCAATGGGAAATTCATACAAATTTGGGAATTCCAGGAAAAGAGATATTTTTTGGAAAATGGTAAAAAAAAACTTGAATGTTCTGAAGGAGTTAAAATGGTTGGTGTTAGAATTTTTCAAAACGGTCGAGAAATGTTGAAGTAGTAACATTTTTAAGTGAGAAATGGTATTTCGGAATTCCTGGAATTTCGGGAAATTTTCCAGACCAAAAACCAACTTTGTTCTTTGTCCTGATTAAGAGGAATGATTTGTCGGTGGAACGGTTGAAGTGGGTTGAAAAATGTTGGAGAAGTAGTCGACAGAAAAAAGGGTGAAAATAGGGTTTGGAAAACTGGGGATTCTGGGAATTCCTGGAATTTTTTTTTAACTTGAAAAAATGATAGTTTGAATGTGCAGGATGAGTGGAATATGTTGATGTTGGAATAGTTTGAATCGGTTGAAAAATTTGGAAATGGTGGAAATTTGAAAAATGGGCAATTAAAATTGAAAGGGGAAAATGTCCCTAAAAACTGGGAATTCTAATTCTAGTTTGTATTTTTTTTTGGTGTATTTTGATTTTTTTTTTTGGGGTGGGGGGGCAAAAAAAAGGGTCTGTTTTCTCAGTACCTGTATTATGATTTCCGTATTAAATGAATAAATAAAAATAAAAAAAATTTTGAAACCTGGGAATTCTAGGAAATCCAGGAATTTTTTTTAAATTGTTGAAGTAGAGCACACAATTCCTAAACAGGCTGAATATTTTGAAGTTGAAACAATTTAAATTAGATTTAAAAAATTAGGAGTTGTGGAAATTTTGGAAAAATGGCCCATTCACTTCAATGGGAAATTCATACAAATTTGGGAATTCCAGGAAAAGAGATAATTTTTTTGAAAATGGTAAAAAACTTGAATGTTCTGAAGGAGTTAAAATGGTTGGTGTTAGAATTTTTCAAAACGGTCGAGAAATGTTGAAGTAGTAACATTTTTAAGTGAGAAATGGTATTTCGGAATTCCTGGAATTTCGGGAAATTTTCCAGATCAAAAAACAACTTTGTTCTTTGTCCTGATTAAGAGGAATGATTTGTCGGTGGAACGGTTGAAATGGGTTGAAAAATGTGGGAGAAGTAGTCGACAGAAAAAAGGGTGAAAATAGGGTTTGGAAAACTGGGGATTCTGGGAATTCCTGGATTTTTTTTTTTACTTGAAAAAATGATAGTTTGAATGTCCAGGATGAGTGCAATATGTTGATGTTGGAATAGTTTGAATCGGTTGAAAAATTTGGAAATGGTGGAAATTTGAAAAATGGGCAATTAAAATTGAAAGGGGAAAATGTCCCTAAAAACTGGGAATTCTAATTCTAGTTTGTATTTTTTTTTGGTGTATTTTGATTTTTTTTTTTGGGGTGGGGGGGCAAAAAAAAGGGTCTGTTTTCTCAGTACCTGTATTATGATTTCCGTATTAAATGAATAAATAAAAATAAAAAAATTTTTGAAACCTGGGAATTCTAGGAAATCCAGGAATTTTTTTTAAATTGTTGAAGTAGAGCACACAATTCCTAAACAGGCTGAATATTTTGAAGTTGAAACAATTTAAATTAGATTTAAAAAATTAGGAGTTGTGGAAATTTTGGAAAAATGGCCCATTCACTTCAATGGGAAATTCATACAAATTTGGGAATTCCAGGAAAAGAGATAATTTTTTTGAAAATGGTAAAAAACTTGAATGTTCTGAAGGAGTTAAAATGGTTGGTGTTAGAATTTTTCAAAACGGTCGAGAAATGTTGAAGTAGTAACATTTTTAAGTGAGAAATGGTATTTCGGAATTCCTGGAATTTCGGGAAATTTTCCAGATCAAAAAACAACTTTGTTCTTTGTCCTGATTAAGAGGAATGATTTGTCGGTGGAACGGTTGAAATGGGTTGAAAAATGTGGGAGAAATAGTCGACAGAAAAAAGGGTGAAAATAGGGTTTGGAAAACTGGGGATTCTGGGAATTCCTGGATTTTTTTTTTTACTTGAAAAAATGATAGTTTGAATGTCCAGGATGAGTGCAATATGTTGATGTTGGAATAGTTTGAATCGGTTGAAAAATTTGGAAATGGTGGAAATTTGAAAAATGGGCAATTAAAATTGAAAGGGGAAAATGTCCCTAAAAACTGGGAAATCTAATTCTAGTTTGTATTTTTTTTTGGTGTATTTTGATTTTTTTTTTTTTGGGTGGGGGGGCAAAAAAAAGGGTCTGTTTTCTCAGTACCTGTATTATGATTTCCGTATTAAATGAATAAATAAAAACCTTTTTTTTTTTTTTAAACCTGGGAATTCTAGGAAATCCAGGAATTGTTTTAAAATTGTTGAAGTAGAGCACACAATTCCTAAACAGGCTGAATATTTTGAAGTTGAAACAGTTTAAATTACATTTTAAAAAATTAGGAGTTGTGGAAATTTTTGAAAAATGGCCCATTCACTTCAATGGGAAATTCATACAAATTTGGGAATTCCAGGAAAAGAGATATTTTTTTTGAAAATGGTAAAAAAAACTTGAATGTTCTGAAGGAGTTAAAATAGTTGGTGTTAGAATTTTTCAAAACGGTCGAGAAATGTTGAAGTAGTAACATTTTTAAGTGAGAAATGGTATTTCGGAATTCCTGGAATTTCGGGAAATTTTCCAGATCAAAAACCAACTTTGTTCTTTGTCCTGATTAAGAGGAATGATTTGTCGGTGGAACGGTTGAAATGGGTTGAAAAATGTGGGAGAAATAGTCGACAGAAAAAAGGGTGAAAATAGGGTTTGGAAAACTGGGGATTCTGGGAATTCCTGGATATTTTTTTTTACTTGAAAAAATGATAGTTTGAATTTCCAGGATGAGTGGAATATGTTGATGTTGGAATAGTTTGAATCGGTTGAAAAATTTGGAAATGGTGGAAATTTGAAAAATGGGCAATTAAAATTGAAAGGGGAAAATGTCCCTAAAAACTGGGAAATCTAATTCTAGTTTGTATTTTTTTTTGGTGTATTTTGATTTTTTTTTTTTTGGGTGGGGGGGCAAAAAAAAGGGTCTGTTTTCTCAGTACCTGTATTATGATTTCCGTATTAAATGAATAAATAAAAACCTTTTTTTTTTTTTTAAACCTGGGAATTCTAGGAAATCCAGGAATTGTTTTAAAATTGTTGAAGTAGAGCACACAATTCCTAAACAGGCTGAATATTTTGAAGTTGAAACAGTTTAAATTACATTTTAAAAAATTAGGAGTTGTGGAAATTTTTGAAAAATGGCCCATTCACTTCAATGGGAAATTCATACAAATTTGGGAATTCCAGGAAAAGAGATAATTTTTTTGAAAATGGTAAAAAAAACTTGAATGTTCTGAAGGAGTTAAAATAGTTGGTGTTAGAATTTTTCAAAACGGTCGAGAAATGTTGAAGTAGTAACATTTTTAAGTGAGAAATGGTATTTCGGAATTCCTGGAATTTCGGGAAATTTTCCAGATCAAAAAACAACTTTGTTCTTTGTCCTGATTAAGAGGAAGGATTTGTCGGTGGAACGTTTGAAGTGGGTTGAAAAATGTTGGAGAAGTAGTCGACAGAAAAAAAAGGGTGAAAATAGGGTTTGGAAAACCGGGGATTCTGGGAATTCCTGGAATTTTTTTTTTAACTTGAAAAAATGATAGTTTGAATGTCCAGGATGAGTGGAATATGTTGATGTTGGAATAGTTTGAATCGGTTGAAAAATTTGGAAATGGTGGAAATTTGAAAAATGGGCAATTAAAACTGAAAGGGGAAAATGTCCCTAAAAACTGGGAATTCTAATTCTAGTTTGAATTTTTTTTTGGTGTATTTTGCTTTTTTTTTTTGGGGTGGGGGGGCAAAAAAAAGGGTCTGTTTTCTCAGTACCTGTATTATGATTTCCGTATTAAATGAATAAATAAAAATAAAAATTTTTTTGAAACCTGGGAATTCTAGGAAATCCAGGAATTTTTTTTAAATTGTTGAAGTAGAGCACACAATTCCTAAACAGGCTGAATATTTTGAAGTTGAAACAGTTTAAATTAGATTTAAAAAATTAGGAGTTGTGGAAATTTTGGAAAAATGGCCCATTCACTTCAATGGGAAATTCATACAAATTTGGGAATTCCAGGAAAAGAGATAATTTTTTTGAAAATGGTAAAAAACTTGAATGTTCTGAAGGAGTTAAAATAGTTGGTGTTAGAATTTTTCAAAACGGTCGAGAAATGTTGAAGTAGTAACATTTTTAAGTGAGAAATGGTATTTCGGAATTCCTGGAATTTCGGGAAATTTTCCAGATCAAAAACCAACTTTGTTCTTTGTCCTGATTAAGAGGAATGATTTGTCGGTGGAACGGTTGAAATGGGTTGAAAAATGTGGGAGAAGTAGTCGACAGAAAAAAGGGTGAAAATAGGGTTTGGAAAACTGGGGATTCTGGGAATTCCTGGATTTTTTTTTTTACTTGAAAAAATGATAGTTTGAATGTCCAGGATGAGTGCAATATGTTGATGTTGGAATAGTTTGAATCGGTTGAAAAATTTGGAAATGGTGGAAATTTGAAAAATGGGCAATTAAAATTGAAAGGGGAAAATGTCCCTAAAAACTGGGAAATCTAATTCTAGTTTGTATTTTTTTTTGGTGTATTTTGATTTTTTTTTTTTTGGGTGGGGGGGCAAAAAAAAGGGTCTGTTTTCTCAGTACCTGTATTATGATTTCCGTATTAAATGAATAAATAAAAACCTTTTTTTTTTTTTTAAACCTGGGAATTCTAGGAAATCCAGGAATTGTTTTAAAATTGTTGAAGTAGAGCACACAATTCCTAAACAGGCTGAATATTTTGAAGTTGAAACAGTTTAAATTACATTTTAAAAAATTAGGAGTTGTGGAAATTTTTGAAAAATGGCCCATTCACTTCAATGGGAAATTCATACAAATTTGGGAATTCCAGGAAAAGAGATAATTTTTTTGAAAATGGTAAAAAAACTTGAATGTTCTGAAGGAGTTAAAATAGTTGGTGTTAGAATTTTTCAAAACGGTCGAGAAATGTTGAAGTAGTAACATTTTTAAGTGAGAAATGGTATTTCGGAATTCCTGGAATTTCGGGAAATTTTCCAGATCAAAAACCAACTTTGTTCTTTGTCCTGATTAAGAGGAATGATTTGTCGGTGGAACGGTTGAAATGGGTTGAAAAATGTGGGAGAAATAGTCGACAGAAAAAAGGGTGAAAATAGGGTTTGGAAAACTGGGGATTCTGGGAATTCCTGGATTTTTTTTTTTACTTGAAAAAATGATAGTTTGAATTTCCAGGATGAGTGGAATATGTTGATGTTGGAATAGTTTGAATCGGTTGAAAAATTTGGAAATGGTGGAAATTTGAAAAATGGGCAATTAAAATTGAAAGGGGAAAATGTCCCTAAAAACTGGGAAATCTAATTCTAGTTTGTATTTTTTTTTGGTGTATTTTGATTTTTTTTTTTTTGGGTGGGGGGGCAAAAAAAAGGGTCTGTTTTCTCAGTACCTGTATTATGATTTCCGTATTAAATGAATAAATAAAAACCTTTTTTTTTTTTTAAACCTGGGAATTCTAGGAAATCCAGGAATTTTTTTAAAATTGTTGAAGTAGAGCACACAATTCCTAAACAGGCTGAATATTTTGAAGTTGAAACAGTTTAAATTACATTTTAAAAAATTAGGAGTTGTGGAAATTTTTGAAAAATGGCCCATTCACTTCAATGGGAAATTCATACAAATTTGGGAATTCCAGGAAAAGAGATAATTTTTTTGAAAATGGTAAAAAAACTTGAATGTTCTGAAGGAGTTAAAATAGTTGGTGTTAGAATTTTTCAAAACGGTCGAGAAATGTTGAAGTAGTAACATTTTTAAGTGAGAAATGGTATTTCGGAATTCCTGGAATTTCGGGAAATTTTCCAGATCAAAAAACAACTTTGTTCTTTGTCCTGATTAAGAGGAATGATTTGTCGGTGGAACGTTTGAAGTGGGTTGAAAAATGTTGGAGAAGTAGTCGACAGAAAAAAAAGGGTGAAAATAGGGTTTGGAAAACCGGGGATTCTGGGAATTCCTGGAATTTTTTTTTTAACTTGAAAAAATGATAGTTTGAATGTCCAGGATGAGTGGAATATGTTGATGTTGGAATAGTTTGAATCGGTTGAAAAATTTGGAAATGGTGGAAATTTGAAAAATGGGCAATTAAAACTGAAAGGGGAAAATGTCCCTAAAAACTGGGAATTCTAATTCTAGTTTGAATTTTTTTTTGGTGTATTTTGCTTTTTTTTTTTGGGGTGGGGGGGCAAAAAAAAGGGTCTGTTTTCTCAGTACCTGTATTATGATTTCCGTATTAAATGAATAAATAAAAATAAAAAAAATTTTGAAACCTGGGAATTCTAGGAAATCCAGGAATTTTTTTTAAATTGTTGAAGTAGAGCACACAATTCCTAAACAGGCTGAATATTTTGAAGTTGAAACAGTTTAAATTAGATTTAAAAAATTAGGAGTTGTGGAAATTTTGGAAAAATGGCCCATTCACTTCAATGGGAAATTCATACAAATTTGGGAATTCCAGGAAAAGAGATAATTTTTTTGAAAATGGTAAAAAACTTGAATGTTCTGAAGGAGTTAAAATAGTTGGTGTTAGAATTTTTCAAAACGGTCGAGAAATGTTGAAGTAGTAACATTTTTAAGTGAGAAATGGTATTTCGGAATTCCTGGAATTTCGGGAAATTTTCCAGATCAAAAACCAACTTTGTTCTTTGTCCTGATTAAGAGGAATGATTTGTCGGTGGAACGGTTGAAATGGGTTGAAAAATGTGGGAGAAATAGTCGACAGAAAAAAGGGTGAAAATAGGGTTTGGAAAACTGGGGATTCTGGGAATTCCTGGATTTTTTTTTTTTACTTGAAAAAATGATAGTTTGAATTTCCAGGATGAGTGGAATATGTTGATGTTGGAATAGTTTGAATCGGTTGAAAAATTTGGAAATGGTGGAAATTTGAAAAATGGGCAATTAAAATTGAAAGGGGAAAATGTCCCTAAAAACTGGGAAATCTAATTCTAGTTTGTATTTTTTTTTGGTGTATTTTGATTTATTTTTTTTTGGGTGGGGGGGCAAAAAAAAGGGTCTGTTTTCTCAGTACCTGTATTATGATTTCCGTATTAAATGAATAAATAAAAACCTTTTTTTTTTTTTAAACCTGGGAATTCTAGGAAATCCAGGAATTTTTTTAAAATTGTTGAAGTAGAGCACACAATTCCTAAACAGGCTGAATATTTTGAAGTTGAAACAGTTTAAATTACATTTTAAAAAATTAGGAGTTGTGGAAATTTTTGAAAAATGGCCCATTCACTTCAATGGGAAATTCATACAAATTTGGGAATTCCAGGAAAAGAGATAATTTTTTTGAAAATGGTAAAAAAAACTTGAATGTTCTGAAGGAGTTAAAATAGTTGGTGTTAGAATTTTTCAAAACGGTCGAGAAATGTTGAAGTAGTAACATTTTTAAGTGAGAAATGGTATTTCGGAATTCCTGGAATTTCGGGAAATTTTCCAGATCAAAAAACAACTTTGTTCTTTGTCCTGATTAAGAGGAAGGATTTGTCGGTGGAACGTTTGAAGTGGGTTGAAAAATGTTGGAGAAGTAGTCGACAGAAAAAAAAGGGTGAAAATAGGGTTTGGAAAACCGGGGATTCTGGGAATTCCTGGAATTTTTTTTTTAACTTGAAAAAATGATAGTTTGAATGTCCAGGATGAGTGGAATATGTTGATGTTGGAATAGTTTGAATCGGTTGAAAAATTTGGAAATGGTGGAAATTTGAAAAATGGGCAATTAAAACTGAAAGGGGAAAATGTCCCTAAAAACTGGGAATTCTAATTCTAGTTTGAATTTTTTTTTGGTGTATTTTGCTTTTTTTTTTTGGGGTGGGGGGGCAAAAAAAAGGGTCTGTTTTCTCAGTACCTGTATTATGATTTCCGTATTAAATGAATAAATAAAAATAAAACAATTTTTGAAACCTGGGAATTCTAGGAAATCCAGGAATTTTTTTTAAATTGTTGAAGTAGAGCACACAATTCCTAAACAGGCTGAATATTTTGAAGTTGAAACAGTTTAAATTAGATTTAAAAAATTAGGAGTTGTGGAAATTTTGGAAAAATGGCCCATTCACTTCAATGGGAAATTCATACAAATTTGGGAATTCCAGGAAAAGAGATAATTTTTTTGAAAATGGTAAAAAACTTGAATGTTCTGAAGGAGTTAAAATAGTTGGTGTTAGAATTTTTCAAAACGGTCGAGAAATGTTGAAGTAGTAACATTTTTAAGTTAGAAATGGTATTTCGGAATTCCTGGAATTTCGGGAAATTTTCCAGATCAAAAACCAACTTTGTTCTTTGTCCTGATTAAGAGGAATGATTTGTCGGTGGAACGGTTGAAGTGGGTTGAAAAATGTTGGAGAAGTAGTCGACAGAAAAAAGGGTGAAAATAGGGTTTGGAAAACTGGGGATTCTGGGAATTCCTGGAATTTTTTTTTTACTTGAAAAAATGATAGTTTGAATGTCCAGGATGAGTGGAATATGTTGATGTTGGAATAGTTTGAATCGGTTGAAAAATTTGGAAATGGTGGAAATTTGAAAAATGGGCAATTAAAATTGAAAGGGGAAAATGTCCCTAAAAACTGGGAAATCTAATTCTAGTTTGTATTTTTTTTTGGTGTATTTTGATTTTTTTTTTTTTGGGTGGGGGGGTAAAAAAAAAGGGTCTGTTTTCTCAGTACCTGTATTATGATTTCCGTATTAAATGAATAAATAAAAACCTTTTTTTTTTTTAAACCTGGGAATTCTAGGAAATCCAGGAATTTTTTTAAAATTGTTGAAGTAGAGCACACAATTCCTAAACAGGCTGAATATTTTGAAGTTGAAACAGTTTAAATTACATTTTAAAAAATTAGGAGTTGTGGACATTTTTGAAAAATGGCCCATTCACTTCAATGGGAAATTCATACAAATTTGGGAATTCCAGGAAAAGAGATAATTTTTTTGAAAATGGTAAAAAACTTGAATGTTCTGAAGGAGTTAAAATAGTTGGTGTTAGAATTTTTCAAAACGGTCGAGAAATGTTGAAGTAGTAACATTTTTAAGTGAGAAATGGTATTTCGGAATTCCTGGAATTTCGGGAAATTTTCCAGATCAAAAACCAACTTTGTTCTTTGTCCTGATTAAGAGGAAGGATTTGTCGGTGGAACGTTTGAAGTGGGTTGAAAAATGTTGGAGAAGTAGTCGACAGAAAAAAAAGGGTGAAAATAGGGTTTGGAAAACTGGGGATTCTGGGAATTCCTGGAATTTTTTTTTTAACTTGAAAAAATGATAGTTTGAATGTCCAGGATGAGTGGAATATGTTGATGTTGGAATAGTTTGGATCGGTTGAAAAATTTGGAAATGGTGGAAATTTGAAAAATGGGCAATTAAAACTGAAAGGGGAAAATGTCCCTAAAAACTGGGAATTCTAATTCTAGTTTGAATTTTTTTTTGGTGTATTTTGCTTTTTTTTTTTTTGGGTTGGGGGGCAAAAAAAAGGGTCTGTTTTCTCAGTACCTGTATTATGATTTCCGTATTAAATGAATAAATTTTTAAAAAAAAATTTTTAAACCTGGGAATTCTTGGAAATCCAGGAATTTTTTTTTAAATTGTTGAAGTAGAGCACACAATTCCTAAACAGGCTGAATATTTTGAAGTTGAAACAGTTTAAATTACATTTTAAAAAATGAGGAGTTGTGGAAATTTTTGAAAAATGGCCCATTCACTTCAATGGGAAATTCATACAAATTTGGGAATTCCAGGAAAAGAGATATTTTTTTTGAAAATGGTAAAAAAAACTTGAATGTTCTGAAGGAGTTCAAATGGTTGGTGTTAGAATTTTTCAAAACGGTCGAGAAATGTTGAAGTAGTAACATTTTTAAGTGAGAAATGGTATATCGGAATTCCTGGAATTTCGGGAAATTTTCCAGATCAAAAACCAACTTTGTTCTTTGTCCTGATTAAGAGGAAGGATTTGTCGGTGGAACGGTTGAAGTGGGTTGAAAAATGTGGGAGAAGTAGTCGACAGAAAAAAGGGTGAAAATAGGGTTTGGAAAACTGGGGATTCTGGGAATTCCTGGACTTTTTTTTAACTTGAAAAAATGATAGTTTGAATGTCCAGGATGAGTGGAATATGTTGAAGGTGGAATGGTTTGAATCGTTTGAAAAATGTAGAAATGGTTGAATTTGGGAAAATGGTCAATTCATTTTGAATGGGAAAAATGTCCCGGAAAACCTGGAATCAAGAATCGTGTTGAAACGAGAATAAATTCTGAATCAAATCATCACCCCAGGAATCGGAATCGGATCGAATCGTCAGGCGTCCAAAGGTTCCCACAACTACTATCTAAGATATTTTGCCTAAATAGGAAGTAGCTTTTTCCATGAAGCTGAATGGTTCATGTTGCGCCCTACAAAGTGTTTAAACAGTAGGTATTGTGCTTAGTACACACCAGCTGTTTGATAGTCACATTCACCTTAGTTGTAGTTTTTATCACTACATTAGGAGGTGTTGAAATCGCCATGTAAAATCGCCAATGCTAATAGTAGCCCGTCAATGGCAAACCCATTAGCATCCAGCTAGTTTCTGTTAGAAAAGTGGAACCTTACTTAACGTTTGAGCGTTTTCTACCGAGCATCCTTGCTTTGTTGCTGTTGAAAACTGCAACGTTACTTCGAGGGAGTTTGGTAGAGTCCGCTCTCAGTGCTGCTTGAGTGATTGTTTACATGAGCCACTGTTTAGTCACGTGTGACAACGTATCAAAGTAGGGCACCTTTTGATTTGACGTGAATCGTTACCTGATAGTACCGACAGAATTCAGTCGGTGCCCGGAAAAGAACCGAATTCAGTAGTTTGATGTTTGGTGCCGACTTACCTCTGTCAGCGTGAAAGGATGATTCTCAAAGGAGGAGACGCTGGGACACTTGAGAACAACATACTGGGAGAGGAACAAGAAGAAATGATTGTTATGGAGAACAACATACTGGGAGAGGAACAAGAAGAAATGATGGATATGGAGAACAACATACTGGGAGAGGAACAAGAAGAAATGATGGTTATGGAGAACAACATACTGGGAGAGGAACAAGAAGAAATGATGGTTATGGAGAACAACATACTGGGAGAGGAACAAGAAGAAATGATGGTTATGGAGAACAACATACTGGGAGAGGACCAAGAAGAAATGATGGATATGGAGAACAACATACTGGGAGAGGAACAAGAAGAAATGATGGTTATGGAGAACAACATACTGGGAGAGGAACAAGAAGAAATGATGGTTATGGAGAACAACATACTGGGAGAGGACCAAGAAGAAATGATGGATATGGAGAACAACATACTGGGAGAGGACCAAGAAGAAATGATGGTTATTGAGAACAACATACTGGGAGAGGAACAAGAAGAAATGATGGTTATGGAGAACAACATACTGGGAGAGGACCAAGAAGAAATGATGGATATGGAGAACAACATACTGGGAGAGGAACAAGAAGAAATGATTGTTATGGAGAACAACATACTGGGAGAGGAACAAGAAGAAATGATGGTTATGGAGAACAACATACTGGGAGAGGAACAAGAAGAAATGATTGTTATGGAGAACAACATACTGGGAGAGGAACAAGAAGACATGATTGTTATGGAGAACAACATACTGGGAGAGGACCAAGAAGAAATGATGGATATGGAGAACAACATACTGGGAGAGGAACAAGAAGAAATGATGGTTATGGAGAACAACATACTGGGAGAGGAACAAGAAGAAATGATGGTTATGGAGAACAACATACTGGGAGAGGACCAAGAAGAAATGATGGATATGGAGAACAACATACTGGGAGAGGAACAAGAAGAAATGATGGTTATGGAGAACAACATACTGGGAGAGGAACAAGAAGAAATGATGGTTATGGAGAACAACATACTGGGAGAGGAACAAGAAGAAATGATGGATATTGAGAACAACATACTGGGAGAGGAACAAGAAGAAATGATGGATATGGAGAACAACATACTGGGAGAGGAACAAGAAGAAATGATGGTTATGGAGAACAACATACTGGGAGAGGACCAAGAAGAAATGATGGATATGGAGAACAACATACTGGGAGAGGAACAAGAAGAAATGATGGTTATGGAGAACAACATACTGGGAGAGGAACAAGAAGAAATGATGGTTATGGAGAACAACATACTGGGAGAGGAACAAGAAGAAATGATGGTTATGGAGAACAACATACTGGGAGAGGAACAAGAAGAAATGATGGTTATTGAGAACAACATACTGGGAGAGGAACAAGAAGAAATGGTGGATATGGAGAACAACATACTGGGAGAGGAACAAGAAGAAATGATTGATATGGAGAACAACATACTGGGAGAGGAACAAGAAGAAATGATTGATATGGAGAACAACATACTGGGAGAGGACCAAGAAGAAATGATGGTTATGGAGAACAACATACTGGGAGAGGACCAAGAAGAAATGATGGATACAAAAACCTTGACAAAGACAAACGCAGACTCACTTGACCAGGATGAGCTTTAAAGTTCTTCTTCAACATCCGCAACTCGATGACATCACAGGGGTGCCTCATGACCGTCACTATGGTAACCGGGTCACTGCTTCGGATGTAGCGGTAGAGACGCTCCGCACAGTAGAGACACAGAGGACCGGACACCCAGAGCCATGTCTGTGCAGGTAGACCAAGGTCACTTTGGTTAATACTACTTCTATCAAGTAATCAGATTACTTCTAATAATATTACTTCTTTCAAGTAATGTTTACTTCTAATAATATTATTTATATCAAGTAAAAAGATTACTGCTACCAAGTAATAGGATTACTTGAAATAATATTACTTCTGTCAAGTAATAGGATTACTTTAAATAATATTACTTCTGTCAAGTAATAAGATTACTTTGAATATTATTACTTCTATCAAGTAATAAGATTACTTTGAATAATATTACTTATGTCAAGTAATAAGATTACTTCTAATAATATTATTTCTATCAAGTAATAAGATTACTGTATAAAGTAATAATATTACTGCTATCAAGTAATAGGATTACTTGAAATAATATTACTTCTGTCAAGTAATAGGATTACTTCAAATAATATTACTTCTGTCAAGTAATAAGATTACTTCGAATAATATTACTTCTGTTAAGTAATAAGATTACTTCGAATAAAATTACTTCTGTTAAGTAATAAGATTGCTTCGAATATTATTACTTCTGTCAAGTAATAAGATTACTTCTAATAATATTACTTCTGCCAAGTAATAAGATTACTCTGAATAATATTATTTCCATCAAGTAATAAAATTACTTCGAATAATATTACTTCTGTCAAGTAATAAGATTACTTCGAATAATATTACTTCTATCAAGTAATAAGGTTATTTCTAATAATATGACTTCTATCAAGTAATAAGATTACTTTGAATAATATTACTTCTGTCAAGTAATAAGATTGCTTCAAATAATATTACTTCTGTCAAGTAATAAGATTACTTCGAATAATATTACTTCTGTCAAGTAATAAGATTACTTCAAATAATATTACTTCTATCAAGTAATAAGATTGCTTCTAATAATATTACTTCTGCCAAGTAATAAGATTACTCTGAATAATATTACTTCTATCAAGTAATAAGGTTATTTCTAATAATATTACTTCTGTCAAGTAATAAGATTACTTTGAATAATATTACTTCTATCAAGTAATAAGATTACTTTGAATAATATGACTTTTATCAAGTAATAAGATTACTTTGAATAATATGACTTCTATCAAGTAATAAGATTACTTTGAATAATATTACTTCTATCAAGTAATAAGATTACTTCGAATAATATGACTTCTGTCAAGTAATAAGATTACTTTGAATAATATTACTTCTATCAAGTAATAAGATTACTTCGAATAATATGACTTCCGTCAAGTAATAAGATTACTTTGAATAATATTACTTCTATCAAGTAATAAGATTACTTCGAATAATATGACTTCTGTCAAGTAATAAGATTACTTTGAATAATATTACTTCTATCAAGTAATAAGGTTATTTCAAATAATATTACTTCTGTCAAGTAATAAGATTACTTTGAATAATATTACTTCTATCAAGTAATAAGGTTATTTCTAATAATATGACTTCTATCAAGTAATAAGATAACTTGGAGTAATATTACTTCTGTCAAGTAATAAGATAACTTGGAGTAATATTACTTCTATTTACAAAATATTTCTGTGTAAATAATTCATTTCACACCGTACAGTATATATCTGCGACTAATATATGCAAATGGCGTCCAAACAATGCGTGTGCTAGTGTTACCTATTCTCAGGTACATGTTGCAGACTAATTGCTTCCAGCGCCTCTCAAGCTGCCTGGTGGGGGATTTTATGGAGCCAGCAAGGAACTTAACGACCACGTGCAAGCACATAATCACACACAAGAGGAAGTATGCACACCACAGACCTGGATGTCAAAATATAGAGGATGCCTGCCCCTCCCTAAAAGCCCACGCCTCTAATAAACTGGACCCTCCAACACTGCGACACACACACATGCATCACATTGTACACACACACACACATGTATCACATTGTACACACACACATGCATCACATTGTACACACACACACACACATGCATCACACTGTACACACACACACATGCATCACATTGTACACACACACACACATGTATCACATTGTACACACACACATGCATCACATTGTACACACACACACACACATGCATCACATTGTACACACACACACATGCATCACATTGTACACACACACACACATGTATCACATTGTACACACACACATGCATCACATTGTACACACACACATGCATCACATTGTACACACACACATGCATCACATTGTACACACACACACACACACACATGCATCACATTGTACACACACATGCATCACATTGTACACACACATGCATCACATTGTACACACACACACATGCATCACATTGTACACACACACATGCATCACATTGTACACACACACATGCATCACATTGTACACACACACATGCATCACATTGTACACACACACACACACATGCA